>NC_142375.1:20926423-21078923 GCF_059441005.1 Hippichthys cyanospilos | reverse complement strand
AGCCTTGAACAATCTTAGCTTTTATCGACCTTAATTTTCAAATTTAGGCGCGAAGCAGGAGGTGTTCAAACTTATTGCTCTGTTTTGTTTTTGTTTTATTGCCTACCTTATTATTTGCTCGATTATGGAAATGAACAGAATAAGAATTTCATTGCGTGGCATTACCGTGCATAAGACAATAAAACTCTTGAATCTTATTGTCTCAATGACCACCTCACCCCTTGGTGGCGCCACTGGTGTAACTACCTGTAAAGGAGGCGCAGGACACCTCGAAAAAGTTGATTTTTGAGACAAACACAAAGCCTTGAACAATCTTAGCTTTTATCGACCTTAATTTTCGAATCGAGGAGCGAAGCGAGGGGACAAAGAGACGTCAGAGGAAGTCAAGGCGGGTAGGGAGGAAAAGAACAAAACGAGCGAGGAGCGATAAAGTGGTCAGCGAGGAGTCGGAAGCGGGGTGGAGTTGTTGTTAGGTGTCTGGCTGTAACAGCGCGCCGCTCTTCCCCTGACACCTCCAAGAACTTATCATCCCTTGCATTCCTGCACAGGGACACTCCCTTGCTTACTGACACTACACACTCTGTGTGCGTTTGTGTGTGCGCTTGAGTAATAGGGCATACCGGCCTCCCTTCTCATGGACATCTGGCTGCAGATTTATGCACGTATGTGCGCATGTGTGTGTGACAATAAGAGCTACGCTGAACTCCCGGTTATCAAGGGGAATATGTTCCCGACTCAGTGGAAAGTCTGCGATCGACGGATCAAATTATTTAGTGGTTTGAAACGGTAGACTAAGCTTGCATGCAAATGTTTGTGGGCTCATGCACTAAAAGCTAGCTTCAATGCTAATTGCTAGTTTTCTGAAGTTTTCTTTGCGTCAAGCGTTGAAAAAAACACTAGGGAGCTGAAATTTCACCCAGATGGTGACAACATACATGGGATGACCACCAGAAGTGTGGCATCCTTTGGCTGAAATATTTCAAGAATGATGTGGAGGAAAAATGGTACCCAAAAAGGTCAAAATACCGCAAAAGGGTTAAATAAATTCCAGCAATGATACTATCGATCAGTCAGTCAAAAGTATTGATGCTGTTAGGGATGTTCGATACCACTTTTTTCAGACTGATACGAGTAAAAGTAATCCAATCTCATCAAAGTAGTCACTCACAACTAGTACTTTTGATACCATCCCTAATCAGCTTTGATAATATCGATCAATCAGTAGTATCGATGCTGTTAGGGATGTTTGATATCACTTTTTTAAGGACTGATACCGGTAAAAATAATCAACTCTTCAGTAGACACTGATATAGAGTTGATGTGTTATATACATTATATGCCTTTAAGAGGCGGGGCTTGGTGGGGTGGCACTGTGATAGTATTGATGCTGATCATTGATGTTTGATACCATTCTTTTCAGTCTTTTTCCAAATAATGTCTATCGAGTAATCACTGATACTGACACCAAGAAATGATACCACTAGAATGTTTAAAAAAAAACAGCTTGAAATAAGGCCAAATATCAGCCTGAAACTGATATCTGGTATCAATACTCGGCCATGGCTAATGCTAACCATTAGCATAACTGTACCATTTTACATTTTGTGGGGAACATTATGCTAGAAATGTTACTTTTTGATGGTTAACTAGAACTGAGAGTCTTGAGCATGAGACTGTAGGATATGAGGAGCAACTTTTTCAATAAACATTTTTCGCACACTGCTACTTGAGAAATGACTTGAATTGATCTGATTGCCACCTTTGAATGCTTGTATCTCAAGTTCAGCAAATAAAAGAAAAACCCTGACCAAAAAAAAAAAAACACTCTTAGCATCACTGTAAAAACATTAAAAAAAAAACCAGATGTCTTAAGAAAATACTGGCACTACATCGGGAACACTGTATATCATAATAAATACACACAAAGAAAAAATGTACAGAGCAAGAATTTCCCGTTAGCATCTTAGCAGGTAGTGACAAAGGAATTTCCTGCCATTCAATAACACCCCCCCCACGGCAGTGTCCTCTCGGGCGTGGTGACTTGACGGACCCCCTCGCTGATTCGTGAAGCCGCGTGGCGTTCACGCCGACTAAAAGGAAGCCCCTGCGTGAACTTTGCTGATTACGCCTCAGCTGTAAGGTCGCGCTTATAATGGAGGGTCGTCCAAACAAGACGAGCGACACGCTGAACGGGGGATTCCCACAAGTCCTTGTGTGCTCGGGGGACATTTCGTTTGAAACGAAAATTTCGTTCTTACGTCTATGCCTTGAAATTTTATCATCGAGTTCCATCGTTGCGTTATGGTTTCGTGACGACCGAGTGATTCAGATGAGGACAATATAAAGCGCTATTTGACAGAGTCAGGCGTATGTCACATAAAATGTGTGCGAGTCCCAAGTTTACTGTGTGTGTGAGTGTGTGTGGGGGGGTAATCCAGCAAGTCAAATCGTGTCACCGCCAAATATCAAGTCATTACTTGCTTCGAGCAAGTCATAAGTCCAGTCATTCGTTCTTGTTCATGCGCAGCATATTTTCAAGTGACAACATTTTCTTTGCTGATCGTAACACAAAAAGTACATTTATAACTCTAAAAATTAAATAAACTAAGATTATATATATATGTGTGTGTCATACGATGTAAAAGACATACAGTATATATGTAATTATTTGGAAAAAGGCTTGTTTTGGTTTGCATGAATGTTTACAGCTACAAATGATGTCATGTGACTGTAAATAGGAGGAAATGTAAACCATGATCATCAGATTTTAAATCTTCATAATTATGTTGTTTCTTTTCGTGGTTGCTTTATTTTTAGTCAAACTGTAAAGGATTAATTTAACAGGGACCTACGATATCGAATATGCAAAAGCAAATGGAAGCTTTGGATATATCGAATCTCTCAGTTCAATGCCTAGCTAACAAAGTTTAGTGTGAGAAACTGTTAAGCTAATCGAGCTACCTTAGATAACAGTGAAGCTAACTTAGCGATCTTAGTTTCATAGTTCACACATTTCATACTGTATTCGGCCAGGTGAGCTAAACTGTCAAGCTAACCGTGATTATCTTAGCTAACTGTAAAGCTAAACTAGCTAACTAAGATAGCTTGTTCACATTTCACCCCACTAGCTTGCCTGCATCTGACAGTTGAATATTGTAGATATGTCTTTTACCTTTGTGTAAAAAAATTGCATCTTGCTATTGTTTTCCAAAATTCATCAAGAAAAACATTGTTGAATCCAAATTTATTAATCTTTGAAACTTCTTGACACTTGCTCAATTGATTTTTTTAAGTATACTTTCAAAATTACAGTCTTAATCTATATCAAATCCCTCACATGAAGTTTCGTTTATTTTTGACAAGCCGTAGGTGAGCTCAACTGTCAAACTAACCTAGCTAGCTTAGATAATTGTGAAGCAAACCGAGCTTGCCGAGCTAGCTTAGCTTCATAGATCTTAGTTCATATTTGACCAGTTATTTCTGAACTAAACTGCCAAGCTAACTTAGCTACTTCAGCTAAATGTGTTAGCTAGCTTAGCTTCACAGTTCCTACAGTTAGCTTACCTGAATCTGACAGATGAAGATTGTAGATGTGTTTTACCTTCAAGTTGCTCGTCTTTTTTCGGTTTTCCTCCAAAAAATGATTCAAACGTATTTGTCGCATGAGCCGATGTCAATTGCTGGGTCTGCCAATGCACTAAACACACACACATATGCAAAAATAAAAAAAATATATATTTCTTTTAAAAACAAAAGTCACTCAACATAATATTTTTACATGGAAACAAAATGACTTATCAAGTAGAGAGATCAATGGACTCAGCATTTTCCAAACGTTTTTGCTAGGTGTTGTGCCAGTGTAGTGAAATTTGTATCACCTAGCCATTCAACTTGAGTTGACATTTGCCTGTTCTGATTTTGCTTTGCCAAATAAATAATGAAATGTTCCCACATACCCCCTGCAATGTGCTCAAGGACTAGTCATTGCAGTTTGGTGCACTGAATTTGATTTTTCTTATTGATATTTGAGAGTTCCTACCGCGTGAGCGGTCATTAAACTCATCGTCAGTCAACTGCGCGAGCACGTACACTTTCTTTTGCTTTTCCAACGATGGATGAATGTGAGCATGTTTTTTTCAAAACCTTCTTCATAAAACTGAATATCAATTGGCACAACATGTATTGCTGTCCCATATTGGAAACACGCCGCCAAAAAGCTCAACTCGCAAAAGTCTGATAACTCAGGATACAAAGAAACAAACAAAATCCGAAAGATAAACAAAACTCACGGGCAAGACAGCAACAGGGAAGCAAAGGACTTCTCGGGATAAAAACACACAACGGCATTAGACCGAGACAATGACCCAACAACTAACTGAATGCAAACTGGGGACTTAAATTAACTTCACACTTAACGAGGGAACAACAAACAGCTGGAGAGAGACAAAAGGCAGATGAAGCTGATTGGACGACATGAGGAGGGCAGGTGGAAACAAATCACGTTAACGAGGACAGACACGAGGGAAACTAAATAGCATCAAGACAAGAACTAACAAAACCACAACTTGAAAAATACAAGTAAAAACCCCTAAACAGAAAAACCAACACAAATCTTCAATTTTCAGTAGGCTGCCACCTACTGTCTTGAGGGGAAACGCAAGTCAACAAAGAATTTTCTGTTTGCTGACGTCGTTTGACTGCCGCTCAATGGAATTTTGCAAAAATCGCATCAAAATCAACGTGCCGAATCCTATTAAAATGCATCTCAAAAATTGTAAATATAATGGTTTTATATGGTCCAAAATTTGGACAGTGATTATCCTGTACACATAATTTGGCATTTCCAGCAGTAAAAATGTCAGAATCGTTGCATTTTGAAATGTTAAACATTTCTGTGTAACATCAGCCTCCCTTGTTTTTTTCTCATTCTTTTATGATATCATAAAAATAAAAAAAAATCAAACAAATTTCCATAATTTGTAACATAATGCCACAAAGTCTAATGAAAAATTCTCTTTACATCTGGTTGACTTCCAAGCCATTCAGGTCATGGTAAGAACCAAACGTTGAATCGATCCTGTTTCCCGAAACCAACAACGACATAGGCAAAAACGCTATTAAGCTAACTGTTAGCCGCAGTCTTCCTAATATTGCGGCTTATACTTAGTGCGTTAATCGTAGCCCAAACTTGCCATGTAAGCATATGCGGCATTACGCAAATGGATCGAGCACTTTTTACGTCGGTCTCGCGCACAGCCCAGCAAATGTTTAATAGGCGTGCAAAAGTTGCATTTCTCTCGATGGCCTCCGCCGGCCTCCATTAATCAGCGCCTGCAAGCCAAGGCGACGAGATGGGAAGGAAGAAGCGCTCGTAAAAAACCACCGAGGCATAAGCGCTCCTGTAACTACAATGGCTTTCCTTTGAGCGGGAGCGGAGCCCCCCCCCCCCCCCCCCCCCCCCCCAGGTCCACTCCTGTGCCAGCGGTTCTCCCGCTGAAGCTTGTTGCGCCCCGCAGCCCCGGCCGCGGTGCGCATGCTGCGAGCAGCCAAGCGGTGACTCAGCAGAGCACAGCGGGTCAGCCTCAAAGAAAAAAACAAAACAAAACACTGAGGCCACTTGTAACGCGGGCGCTAAAACAGTCGCCATGGGAAGAGGAGGGGGGGTTGGGGGCACGGATGAATAAAACACCAATTTTCTCCTGCGTGCTTTTATGACTATTTTTTTGTCTTCTTTTTTTTTTCATCATGATGGCACATGAATCACACTGGCAAGTTGCTACAGAGCACTTTTCAGAAGGCGCAAATGTATGACAGGTTAAAGCATAACTAAATAAGACCAACTGTTGGGTTCTTGGTGTTTTATCTGAATATTAAAACTACAGTATTACAGTCCTTTATTGTCGCTCGTGACAGGTTTTTTTTAAACAATATTTTTTTAATGGGTTGTTGTCACGAGGGGTGGAACCTTTTTTCAATGATGTACCCCCTGTGAAATATCTTTTCAGCCAAGCACCTCTTAACCAGTGCAAAAGGTTTAAAAAAAAAAGACTTAAAACATGCCATTAGTCCCTTTAGTCCACAGGTGTGGAACTCCAGTCCTCGAGGGCCGGTATCCTACATGTTTTCAAACCTTTTCCCTCAAAAACACCTGATTCAAATGATTGGGATCATTTTAAAGCTCTTGCCGAGCTTGCTAATGAGCTAATCATTTGAATCAGGTGTGTTGGGGAAAGAAAACTGGAAAACATGCAGGATGCCGGCCCTCGAGGACTGGAGTTCCACACCTATGCTTTAGACCATTTTAAACTTTGTATTTGTCCGCAAAAATAATCATTCTTAAGTGTCCTCTTTTCGATCATAGAAGAAATCTGTTATCAAAAAGAACTTAATTATTAATATATATTTTTCCACAAAACAATAATCAACATAAAGTGTTAGACCTGTTCTAAAAAAAAAAAAAAAAAAAGAAATTATTTGTTCACAGAAAAATATTAAACATAAAACATTCTGTTTTGGAATTAGAGTAGTAAATCATTAACTTAATTATTAATAAATATTGGTCCACCACAAAATAATCAAATCAAGTGTCAGACCTGTTCTGAAAAAGAAATAATTATAAACAAATATTTGTCCACCGAAAAATATTCAACTTAAAGTGTCCTGTTTCGGGTTCATAGTTGAGATTTGTCCTGAAAATAAATCATTAACTTGACAGGTGACGAGTGGTGGGACATGACGAGTTGGGTCAAACCATTCTAGTATGGGGGATAACCTGACTTTTTACAATAATTTAATTGAATAACCTACTGAACGTAAAATTAATTTTATCAACGTATATTTTGTCCCTGAAGTTCCTTCAAGTACCCCCAGGGTTACTAGTACACCAATTTGAGAACCACTGTCTCATAGCACTAAAAAACTAGTATAAGGTAAGCGGAAACTTTGGGAAGACAAGTCCAGCTAGCCGTCACGCTATCACACACTTTTCCCACCCTTGATTTTGTTGCTGAAGCCTCCCATAATTTGAGATATATTTGATTCTTTTTAAACTTCTGGATTTTCCTTTATTTAACTGTCTTAAGTGCGCGTGAACTTGTGTGTGTGTGTGCGTGTGTCTTTAGCCCTCGTGCCCTCTCCTGTGCCCTCCTCTATCTCCACGCCTGGATGCTAACCGCTAGTGAAGGCTAGCCAATTATCCCCAATCAAGCTAGCCTCTGCGGAGCTGGCGCGAGAGGAAGCTCCCGGCGGAGCTTACGCGAGTCATTATGGGGCACATCCTGACATTAACTGGACTTCTTTACCTCCTCCGTGTACTTCGTACGCTCGGTCGTATTGTCTCGCTCACTCTATGCCGAGCGCCAATCAAAGCCAAACTGGACACACGTGTGTGATGATTCGGGGCTCGCTCGTAAAGTGGGAAATTTCGGCTTGATGACGGAGGGGTGGGGCGGAGTTCGTGCGTGACATCGTTTGCTAAATACGAGTAAATGTGTGCGGAGGCACAAGGCTTGATTGTGGGGGAGGCCACTTTCGCGTTGTTTGTTTTCGCATTGTTCACAAGAAAACCACAGGAGGCGCTGTGGCCTCTCGTTGTAAGCCTGCATCGGCCAATCGGAAGCCTGAAGAAAAGGCGTAACCGTATACTGGACTAGGTACAATAGAGAAATATGTGTTGTATCATTTAGAATATTGTGTATAAATAAACATTTTAATAATAGGTAATACAATGTATGTCATTGTGATAATTGAATTTATGTAGTGTTGTTTATACATATATATATATATATATATATATATATATATATATATATATATATATATATATATATATATATGTATTGATCACGTGTTCAAAAATTCCACACTAGAACACATAGGAGCCATAAATGGTCCCTATTATGAAGATGTTTCAATAATTATTGGAATACAACATTTTTTGCCTTTGATGCATCAAACTGTCCAGTAATATCAGATATAACAATTGATATTTAGTTCATGGTTCACTTTATATATATTTTATGTTTTTGTTTTATTTTGTTATAACCACCACTTAGAACAAATACAAATTATGGACTATTTTTCTATTCCAGAAAAAAAATCCAATTGGGGTCGTTGAGATAATTAAGTAGTTAAATAATATATAACCTCTCAGAATTTCTTGCAGTTTTATTTTTTGATCAACGAAATAGTTTCCCCCCCAAAAAATTGACTCTTTAATCAAAACGACAGGAAGTTTCTGCTTTTAGATTGAAAAACTGTAGCAGTTTCAACCCCTATTGTTTACTATATTCTTTATGCCTAAACAATGCAAAAAAAAACCAAATAAATTGTTAATAAAAAGGAAAAATTATTTAGCAGTATCCTTTTAAGCGAAATAATAATATTTCCAAATATTTCATGGACTAATCAAAATTCTAGATTGAAAAAACATTCATTAGAACCATCAATTTTGTCAATAAACATAATAACTATGAAAGTAATATCATTTGCATCATTTTCTTGGAGTTTGAATTCTAACTACTCGGACCTGTGGTTGCATCGTACTTAAACATGGGTACAGTGGGGTCACATGAGGTCATATTTTTCCAGGGTGACATTGTGTGTGTGTGTGTGTTTGCGCTATTTAACAGTCAGTCCCGATAGTGGAGGTGTGGTGCCTTTAGGTGATGCACTTCATGCTGCTCCTGTCTTGTTGTGACAGGACCAGCATTAAATGGAGGGAGTCGGTGACTGAGCAGTGACAGGCCCCACCCTTCCAGTGCTTTTGTGTGTGTGTGTGTGTGTGTGCCAAAACGTCCACATATTTCACCTCGCCGGGACATGACATGACAACTGCATGACGCCGCGTCCCACTGCTCATCAAGCCTCGCCGCTATTATGTTAATGACAGTGGTAGCGACGCGTGCTAACATGCACCTTTTCACTTCATTACCATATATAGCACTGACACAAAAAGGCGGGGGTGCTGGAGAACGGCTAATCAATCATGGCCGCCTTATGGAAAAGCATCACAGCGTGGACCGCGTCTGTTATCAAGCGACGCAAACGGGTTCGTCCGATAAAATGGCCTCTTTTACGTGTTTCGTTTCTGGATAACGGGAGGAAGCGGGAAACGATAACAAATGATAACAAAGGTCGTAAGGTCAGCAAGCGCTGGTCGGCGGCCCTTTACCGGTACGTGGTCCAACTGGTACCGGCCCCCACGGGCTGCACCCGAAGTAATGAATTTTTTCCGTTTTACGTATTATCTGAGTCTCAAAGATAGTTTGTTTGAAAAAAAACGTTTACTTTGAAAACTGGGATTTGTTATGGTCACGAGCACCAAAGTTGAGCCCACAAAGTAGTAAAATACAAACAGACATAATTGGAAAATTTATTGGGGAAGGCGTGAAAAGTCCAGTGAGGTGACAGGAGACGAGCCTACAATTTATATAAAAAAAAAAGAAAGTTTTTAACAGGCAATATCAGGAGTCCTACTTGAAATTTGGGTGTTTGAGTTTTGAGTGCTATTCTCCACCCAAAAAGAACCCACAAAAATTTAAGCAATGAATCAGTACCTAATTTTTAACTCATTCAGTGCTATGGACTAGGATTCTCCTCTTTTAAAATAAATCAAAAACAATAATAAATCATACATTTCTTGTCAAATTCGTTTTTTTGATGGAGAGGAGCTGACACACTTGACTAATGCTCACTAATATAAGCCCATTAAGCACTGTAGTGATAACTGTGACCACTTGATGGCAGTGCTTCCACACTTACAACACAGCTGTCACCTACATGCAAGTGTAACTAAAGAATGGAAGTCAATCTTTCAATGGCAGCACATATATTTACATAAGAGATAGCACACGATATTCTGTTGGCCTTGAAAGCTGAGTGAAAATGCGAAATATACTGGCCCTCCTTTTGGCTTTCCTTTTCAAATAAACGTGCAAGACGATAATCAACTGCTGGAGATCGCAAAAATGTCCGACATCCTATCTGAGTGAAGGTTTTCGTTCTAACCCTTGTGTGGTATTTTGCCCAATGTTTTTTTTCACCCATGAATGGGAAAGCATTTAAAGTTGCAAGGGAGCTGAAATTTCACCCAGGCGTTGACATCATGTCAAAGTTTGAAATTGCATGACCAACTTAGTTATCACACTTCCAGGAAAGTGCCAGACCTTGCAAATTCTTGGAAATGGTATTATATATTTTTTTTTCAAATATTTTCGTGTTAGGCTAAAAAATTGTTTAAAGATTATTGGTACTAAACTATGGACAAAATGTTAAAGTTTTACAGCTAAAACAAAAGGCTAAATAGGTAGAATTTCCCTTTAAATTCCACAATAAAGCAGCTGGCCCATATTGTAAACACGACTCGTAAAGCGTTCATTTCGCATTCTGCCACTTTTGCAAAAAATTCAACGTCACGATTTAGCTCATTTTCAAATCTTCGATTTCAAGAAGGACGGATGAATAGAATTCATTTGATTTATCGCTCGGCCCTGAAATTTCTCTTCTGTACTGGAATGCACTGTGTGGCATATGAAAACTCTCGTATACCGGTGAACATTTTTATATTGTGAGAAATTGAAAACATTAACCATGTACGCACACACACACACACACACACACACACACACACACACACACGGCGGTATTATTATCCTCTTCTGCGGATCCGAGCCGCAAAATGAGTTTTGCCCCCGACTCCATTAAAAGCCGAGCCAACCTGTCCCCGGACGCCGGCGGCCCATTTGCATGCGCTCGCGAGACGCTGGGCGGAAGCGAGGATCTCCTCCTCCTCCTTCACTTCCGTCCCGGCGGAACGCGCCGATAAGTGGGCCGATGACATTCACGGGGAAAGAGGCTGCGATGGAGCCACTCCTCCGCGCCCGCCCGTCAGATGCGTCCGGGCGTTATTGCCAATGACACGGGCAAATCAGCCGCAAATGGCCGCTAATTTGATTGACATCTGGGCCGCTGTCACCCGCCGAGAAATCCTCGGTGCCCGCCAGTGCACAAAGAGCCAGCTTTCGGATAAATCATTTCTTGTCCGGGGGGGGGGGGGGGGGGGGGGGGGGGGGGCTTCCTACCGCCCACCCATCACAGAGCCACTCGCCAAATTCTAATTGCGTGTGTCCTTCCTCCCTGTTGCAATTTTCCCATTACCTCCACAAGAGCGGGCCCACAGCTCATTTGAAGCCGGGTTGTCTACCGAAAAAACATGCGCCTCCGGGTTAACCCTTTGTTGACGCCGTGGAACCTCACATTGTCGTCCAGGCAAAGATACTGAGAAATGACAGGCAAATAAACAGGTGCTGGATTATATTTACACGTGTGACAAAATACGTACCGTCCATCTGTTCATCCATCTATTCATCCATCCGTCCGTCCGTCCATCCATTCATCGAGTCTTAAGGTTTTTGCCATTCATAAGATTTTTACCATCCATCCATTCGTCCATCATCCAACATTCATCCATCCGTCTGTAAGATTTTTGCTTCATGAGATTTTTACCATCCATTCATCCATCCATAAGATTTTTGTCATCATCCCTTCAGCCATCCATAAGATAACCAGATAACCAGATAACCATCTGTTCATCCATCCATCTATTCATCCATCCATCCGTCCGTCCATCCATTCATCGAGTCTTAAGGTTTTTGCCATTCATAAGATTTTAACCATCCATCCATTCGTCCATCATCCAACATTCATCCATCCGTCTGTAAGATTTTTGCTTCATGAGATTTTTACCATCCATTCATCCATCCATAAGATTTTTGTCATCATCCCTTCAGCCATCCATAAGATAACCAGATAACAAGATAACCATCTGTTCATCCATCCATCTATTCATCCATCCATCCGTCCGTCCGTCCATCCATTCATCGAGTCTTAAGGTTTTTGCCATTCATAAGATTTTTACCATCCATCCATTCGTCCATCATCCAACATTCATCCATCCGTCTGTAAGATTTTTGCTTCATGAGATTTTTACCATCCATTCATCCATCCATAAGATTTTTGTCATCATCCCTTCAGCCATCCATAAGATAACCAGATAACAAGATAACCATCTGTTCATCCATCCATCTATTCATCCATCCATCCGTCCGTCCGTCCATCCATTCATCGAGTCTTAAGGTTTTTGCCATTCATAAGATTTTTACCATCCATCCATTCGTCCATCATCCAACATTCATCCATCCGTCTGTAAGATTTTTGCTTCATGAGATTTTTACCATCCATTCATCCATCCATAAGATTTTTGTCATCATCCCTTCAGCCATCCATAAGATAACCAGATAACCAGATAACCATCTGTTCATCCATCCATCTATTCATCCATCCATCCGTCCGTCCATCCATTCATCGAGTCTTAAGGTTTTTGCCATTCATAAGATTTTAACCATCCATCCATTCGTCCATCATCCAACATTCATCCATCCGTCTGTAAGATTTTTGCTTCATGAGATTTTTACCATCCATTCATCCATCCATAAGATTTTTGTCATCATCCCTTCAGCCATCCATAAGATAACCAGATAACAAGATAACCATCTGTTCATCCATCCATCTATTCATCCATCCATCCGTCCGTCCGTCCATCCATTCATCGAGTCTTAAGGTTTTTGCCATTCATAAGATTTTTACCATCCATCCATTCGTCCATCATCCAACATTCATCCATCCGTCCGTAAGATTTTTGCCATTCATAAGATTTTTACCATCCATTCATCCATCCATAAGATTTTTGTCATCATCCCTTCAGCCATCCATAAGAATTCCATCCATCCATGCGTTGATAAGATTTTTGTCATCATCCATTCATAAGATTACCGTCCATCTTTCCATTGATACACTCATCCATCCATCCTTATTTTGCCATCCACCCATCCATATATTTAACGCCTATTCACCCATCCAGATTTTTGCGATCATCCATCCAAGATTTTTGTCATCCATTCATCCATCCATAAGGTTTTTGTCATCCATCCATCCTTAGTTTTTTTGCCATCCACATATTTGACGTCTATTAACCCATCCACATTTTTGCGATCGTCCATCCAAGATTTTTGGCATCCATTCATCCATCCATAAGATTTTTGCCATCCATCATCCAAATTTTTCCCATCTATTCATCCATCCATCAGATTTTTTGTCACCACCCATCCATCCATAAGATTACCATCCATCTATCCATCCATCCATAAGATTTTATTCATCCATCCATCCATAAGATAGTTGACATTCATCCATAAGATTACCATCATCCATCCATCCATAACATTTTTGCCATCCATCCATCCATTAATCCATCCATCCATTCATTCATTCATCCATCCATCCTTAAGGTTTTTTGTATCCATAAGATCTTGGCCATCCATCCATCCATCCATCCATCCATCCATCCATCCATCCATCCATCCATCTCTATCTACCTATGATTTTACACCATGTTTTTTATGGCATATGGCAAAACAGCGCCTCCGCTGGTTGCAACCCAGTACTGCACTCTTTTTTTTTTTTCCCGGATGCGATCAAACAGTGCAACACAATCAGTGTGAATGCCCAGAATCGAATTTAACATTGAATTTCTTTGTCTCCCTTTCTCTTCCATGTCACTCCTGCTGCTTCTTCCCGAAAGGTGAGTTCATTATAAAGTATTTGGACGACACCTGTCCTACAAGCGCCGACACGCACTTTCAATGTCGCGCACATCCGCAGCATCGAGTCTCGGCTTTCTTTCTCCTTGCACTTCTTTAGTAGTATGTGGGTGTTTGTGTGATGCTGGAGAATGCCAACAGCGATGCCCAAGGCAAACAGCACAGGCAGCCATGGCAATGAAATGCTAATAAGTACAGTGGCATTTCAATGGATGCTCCACTTGTGTGCGTGGCATGGATAAAATCCGGCAAGACAAGACTTGGAAGCATATGCATGTGGCATGACGTCTCCTTTTCTTTTTCTAATCAGCTCTTTCTTTTTCTCGCTACGCTATTTAGTAATATGTTTATAAGCTTTCTGTTCCAATTCATTTGCTCTTGATTTGAAAAGGTAAATCCCTTTCACATGTAAAAAACATTTTTTTTTTTTTATTTGATTCATTTTTTCTTTTTATTTCATAGTTTTTACGTAAATTGACACCTTGAACAGATACACACTTTTGCTTTACCGGTGGCTTCCCCCCCTAGTGGTTAGTTAAAAAACAAGAAACAAAACAAAACTGCAGATAACCTGCACTGAACGATAAATCACAGGGCTCAAATCATGAGAGAAAGGCTGTGTTTTTTTTCCAGCATCAAAAAGTGGAGTATATATCTATATATATATATATATATATATATATATATATATATATATATGTGTGTGTGTGTGTGTGTGTGTGTGTGTGTGTGTGTGCACATATCCATCCATCCATCCATCCAAGAGTTTTGTCATCCATTCGCATTAAATTCTTTTTTTTCCCCAAATATATATATATATATATATATATATATATATATATATATATATATATATACATAGTTTGAATAGGGATTCAGAATAAGCTGTAACCTGTCTAAACCTTGTAAAAATTAACATTCGCTTGAAAGTTAAATGTCTTTTTTTCTTTCGCAAATGTGAAAAAGAACGCCATCGTACACTTGTCCGATTTTCCGAGATAATGATCATATTTATAGTCACCGCAGCGAGCGGCGGGAGCAAATGTTTTTCTGGAAAAATAATCGAGAAGCGCCGCTTATAGCTAGAACTTGGGGGGGTACTAAAACTATACGAGGTGGATGATAAAAAGAACATCGTCTTGGAGAGATAAAACCGTGTTTTATTTAGGGGAGGAAAAAAATTCTTCCCACTCCTTCAAGTGAGTACAATATGCGGCGCGGACATGAAGGCGGGATGTCGTCCATTAGTCAGTTTGCGCGATAGTCTAAAGAAGCCACCCTCCTGGCCCTTAATGGCCTCTCGACAATAATTGCTACCTGCACCTCTTATGTTTTCCCCCATTCATTACGACGTGACACGCTTTCACCGGAGCCACCGCCGCCGCTCGCGTCAAAGCTTCTCAGCGCGCCATTGTGCCGCAGTTGCGAGCTTTTCCCGCTCCTTTGCTGCCCTCCGCGTTTCTTTAACTCCCTTCTCAGATCCTCACAAAGTTACGCGGCGGGGTCGCTTTTATCACACCTCGCAGATCACAGCCCGGGGCAACTAATGGTTGGATCTCGCCGGATGTTTTTGTACACTCCGTTGACCTGTTTTGCTTATGTCTGCGCCATGAAAAGCGTCCTTCCCCAAGATGCCGGTGTCACAATTAGGGTCCCCAAAAAACACCAAAATGTGCGCGAGTGTGCGCGTGCGAGAGAAAGACGGCGATGAATGAAGGGTCTCTCGGGTCTTCCACTTCATCTCGGGTTAATGGAAAGCATTATCGCGCACGCCGCTACTCTGTCTGTTCAGTCAGAGTGTCACTTTCTGATGGAGGTACTTTGTTACACAAAAATACACACACACATACATACACACTAGGGCCTTATCCGCAACTCTTATCAATTTGTTTCGCGAGTGTACAAGATGTGTCCTCATATAGCCTCTTTTCAGAAGCGGTTTACTGTAGCATCTATGTCATTCATGTTAAGCCTGCACTAAAGTACTGTTAATTTTTTTTCACTCGCTTTGTTAATTGGACGAGACGAGACGTCTCAGGAGATTGAGTTGAGGAGAACCAAACGAGGCGACATTTATTTCCCGCACTATAAGGCGCACCGGAATATAAGGCGCAGCTTCAATGAATGGCGTAATTTAAAACTGTTTTCATATATAAGGCACACCGCATTATAAGGCGCATAGGATAGAAGCTACAGGAGTGGCCGGGGTTGCGTTATGCATCCACTAGATGGAGCTGCGCTTAAGGGAATCAAAGCAAAACAATAAGACAAGTCAATCAAGTGTATTAATAGACTTATTAGAAATTAAGAATTAAGAGGGGGCTCCTCCCACCTGTGATCCCTTCTGAAGGTTTCTGATTTTCCCCAAATTGGGTTTTTTGAGTTTTTCCTTCTTTGACCTTTGAGCAGGGAATGTTGTTGCGTACCTACACTGAAAAAATGTCTCCGTATGATTTCTTTTTTCAAAAGAAGTCTCAACATGACCTCTTTTCACCTGTGAAACCCTTTGAGACTAAAATTAATAAAATGTGATTGTTGTTTTGTTGGTTTAAAAACATTTTCTGGATTTATTTTCTAAAATTGCACTTTCTTTTACAAAACCTCGCATTTTGGCGCCTTGTCCTCATATAAATGACTTCAAAATCGTAGCATATGTATAGAGCATATCAAATTTCAGACAAATTTGAATCGTAAAAAGTACATTTAGAACGGAAATGCAGAGGTCAAAATGTAAGAATTTACATGGCGATGAAGTCATTTTATCCTTTCGTCTTCCAAAAATGAAAACTCGCAGTTTATGCACGGTATAAGGCGCACCGGATCATGAGGCGCATCGTCAGCTTTCGGCTTTTGGGTGCGCCTTATAGTGCGGAAAATACGGTATTTATACTATCTAGTTGACCTCTTAAAAAGTACAATCCACGTGTTTATACATCGTTTCATGAAACACGCTAGCAAATTTACAATCCCAGAGATCACTTTTCCAAATCGCTACATGCTAACGCCAAATGACAATAAACCCCGCCCCTCCTTTGATTGCGGCTAGGCAAACAAGCTTTCCAAACACACTTCACGCACTGGCGGCGGCCGCGCTTAGCGGCGGTCCGACGTAGGCCAGGCCGACGCTTGGCCCCTGCAGTTTGCACCACAAAACCTCTCAGAGACGACACGCGGAAACAGCGGCGGTTTCGGGTTAGGCACGGGACACTGGAGCTTTGTGTTGTATCATTCCTCCGACCGCTCACCACATCCTCTTTGTCAGGCCTAACGCAAGGAAACACACGCTGGAGAATCTATTACATTCTCCGGTTCCAATTTCCATGCATGAATTACATTGCGTCGCTAGTTTTTTTTTTTTTTTGCTTGGATGTAGGATTTGATACGTGTCAGTTTTGAACTCGCTTTTGTATCTCCTTGGTGTGTCTGCCAAACACGTGGACGCTGCCAAGTAGGGCGCCTCGGTAACCACCCACTTCTGTTTTTTTTTGTTTTCACGGTTCAATGGTTGACGAAAGAAGGGTTTGTCCTCGGAATCAGTGTGTGTTTCTCGCGTTAGCACGCTAACAAATCGACAAATCCGAGTTCAATTGCCGTGTTTTTTTTTTTTTACCTTTTGGGCAAACTTTTCTTTGGCCACTTCTGTTTTTTTTTCTCGGTTCAATGGTTGACGAAAGAAGGGTTTGTCCTCGGAATCAGTGTGTGTTTCTCACGTTAGCACGCTAACAAATCGACAAATCCGAGTTCAATTGCCGTGTTTTTTTTTTTTTTACCTTTTGGGCAAACTTTTCTTTGGCCACTTCTGTTTTTTTTTCTCGGTTCAATGGTTGACGAAAGAAGGGTTTGTCCTCGGAATCAGTGTGTGTTTCTCACGTTAGCACGCTAACAAATCGACAAATCCGAGTTCAATTGCCGTGTTTTGTTTTTTTTTACCTTTTGGGCAAACTTTTTCTTTGACCACTTCTGTTTTTTTTTTCTCGGTTCAATGGTTGACGAAAGAAGGGTTTGTCCTCGGAATCAGTGTGTGTTTCTCGCGTTAGCACGCTAACAAATCGACAAATCCGAGTTCAATTGCCGTGTTTTTTTTTTTTTACCTTTTGGGCAAACATTTCTTTGACCACTTCTGTTTTTTTTTCTCGGTTCAATGGTTGACGAAAGAAGGGTTTGTTCTCGGAATCAGTGTGTGTTTCTCACGTTAGCACGCTAACAAATCGACAAATCCGAGTTCAATTGCCGTGTTTTTTTTTTTTTACCTTTTGGGCAAACTTTTCTTTGACCACTTCTGTTTTTTTTTCTCGGTTCAATGGTTGACGAAAGAAGGGTTTGTTCTCGGAATCAGTGTGTGTTTCTCACGTTAGCACGCTAACAAATCGACAAATCTGAGTTCAATTGCCGTGTTTTGTTTTTTTTTACCTTTTGGGCAAACTTTTTCTTTGACCACTTCTGTTTTTTTTTTCTCGGTTCAATGGTTGACGAAAGAAGGGTTTGTCCTCGGAATCAGTGTGTGTTTCTCGCGTTAGCACGCTAACAAATCGACAAATCCAAGTTCAATTGCCGTGTTTTTTTTTTTTTTTACCTTTTAGGCAAACTTTTCTTTGGTGGTTTCGATTCGGCTCAATTTAATACACGTTTGGATGTTTTGGAGTTATTTAACACTCTGTCGAAGCCTGAATATGAAACTAATTTCGCGTTTGAGTAGTAATAGCTTGTAACAATAATAACACATATGGATACAGGCCAGGGGTGTCAAACTCATTTTTAGCGTGGGCCACATTGTAGTTATAGTTTCTGTCAAGGGAACCGAAAATATCGTAAAGTCCAATAAATTTTCAAGTTTGTCACACATGTACCAAGCTTTGAAGTCAGAGTTCAGTAAAAACTGTACAAAAAAGAGATTGGGACCAAAAATTGGTTGTTTTCCCCAAACTTTTAAAAGTTTGTGATAACTTGCACGGTTGGTATTTTAGCCATATATATATATATATATATATATATATATATATATATATATATATATATATATATATATATATATATATATATATATATATATATATAGTAGTTTTAAACCTTTTTTTCATTTTTATTTAAGACATTTTGAAATTGTTTGCTTACAGCAACAGTGTCAACATATAAACGCATCGCACATAATTCATAGTATATACAATCAAATATACATAATTGCACGCAGTATATATCAAATTACACGCCACAACCCTTTTTGTTTTACAAGGTCCTATTCATTTTATACATAGTTTTGATCATTTTTTAATATTATATTTTTAAAACTGCCATTGATTCGCGTATTTTCAGCTCTAATATACATATAATTGCACACGGTATATATCAAATTACATGGCACAACCCTTTTTTTTTACAAGGTCCTATTCATTTTATACATAATTTTGATCATTTTTTAATATTATATTTTTAAAACTGCCATTGATTCATGTATTTTCAGCTCTAATTCAGTTATTCCACAAATTGAGAGATAGTTATTAACATTTGTTTTACTACTGGACTGCTTCCTTGTGGCTAGCAAAAAACTGCACATTAGCCGCACTGGACTATAAACCGCGGGGGCTCAAATCATGAGAAAAAAGTTGCGCCTTATAATCCCAAAAATACGGTATATATATATATGCGTGTATATACATCGTGTATATACGTCGTGTACAGTTTGTCAAATTTGAGATTGACTTCAAGAAAATCCCGCCAGTAGTTCTGTTTATTAGTGTCTGTACCCAAGCGCGTGTGTGTGTGTATATATGAGATGTTGTTGTGCGACCGTGTTGTGATGAGATCAGCAGGAAACAGAACCTCTCCTACACTCGCCTCAGAGGTCCCAGCATCATTACCGGCAACGGCTGCCCAACGACGCCTTATCTGGCTGATACGGTGACAGCCGCTCCGCCAGGACGAACGCAGGCGTTTACGCGCGCCACACACACGCGGAAGCATTCAGCGGCGTAACTCTTGGAGCTCGCCAATCTCGGCGGAGTTGTCCCATGCGGGTTAGGCTTCGATGAGGCCGCGGCCCACGCTGAGCGTGTGCGTCGGGTGACGGGGGGGATGGATCGGAGATGTGGTTATAATGGGCCGCCAAGGTGGCTTTCGAGCTTGTTTGAATTTAATACAAACTCAAACTTACTGGGCTGGTTTCTTAGCCCACGACATTGCTGGGAAATTTGGCCGGATTGGGTTACTTCTACACAAGTTGGGTTCATTAATTATACCCGGTGGATGGTGGTAAATATTGGATTTGGATGGGCTTCAAAATTTGGGAGTTTTTACCTCTTGAATTTAACGGGAAAATATTGACGGTAAAATGAAGGTAAATGAAGGTATACCAACAACCTGCTGACACATCACTTACAAGGGTAAACACCTGTGGGGTATTTTGTCCAATCCTTTGAACTTTACAACTAAGCCATTTCACATCAAAAGAAAAACGTTGAAAAAAAAGACAGTAGGGAGCTGAAACTTCACCCATTTGGTAATAATGTGAAAAGTTCAACATGGCATGAGCACTTAGTAACCACAGTGCCAGAAGTGTACCGATTCTTGGCTGAAATACTGTGAGAAATATGTGGAAGAAAATGACCCAAAAATGGTCAGAACTGCACAAGTGTTCACAAAATTACGCATACTTTGTTTTTTAACATTTATTGAATCTAAATCTTAAGCCAATGTGGTGGGTCAAATTTTCAACCCAAACTATAAATAACCAACACATTGTTGGCATTTCTTTCAAACCCAAGAGTTATTCATTCCACCCAATTTGGGTTACTTTTAATTCCGCCGTTTTTAGAGTGAAGCACATTCAATTAATTGCCTAAAGAAACTAAATAAAAACAACATTTGAAGGCTGAGCGACGAATCAAATTAAGAGTGAAACCTGTCCTTGAGTAATTTTACTACCTCATTTTTTTTTTAAATGTTTGAGACATGACAGTAAAACATTCCAGAAATAATAAATTATCCAAATAACCCAATAAATAAAAAAGGTAAATAATTAAACCAACGAAAAAATGAAGCCTACTCAGAACAACGCACATTGTTTACTTTTAAGCAAATTTTAATCAAAATTTGCTGTCAAAATGTAAATTTCGGTCATTTCAAACCGATTTTATTCAAATTTTTCAAAATGGGGTTAACAGCTAGCACTATATATATTAGGAATCAGGTGAGGAACTCAACGACATTTCACACGAGGAAATAATATATTAGCACGCTTTTGTCATGCAAACATTTGAAAAGCATTGCCCCCTTGTGGTAGCATGACAAAGTGCTTGATTTGACATGTACGGTAGCCGCCTTTTTTACCGTTATTATCGCCGAGGATCAGCTTAATATAATCGTGGTAGCCAATATCATGATCGCTATTAAAATGTGATTAATTGTGCAGCCCTAATATATATATATATATATATATATATATATATATATATATATATATATATATATATATATATTAGGGCTGCACACTCACACACAATGTACTTCCAGCCTCCACTAACCGTACATGTGTTTGATTTGTTAGCTCAGTTGCTAGCAGTCATTTAAAATAACTGCTCAGGTGGGAACACGGCCTGGCGGGTTTCTTCATGTGTGTTTGTGAGGTCCTTTCATTTTAGTATCTGAAAAGTGGTGGGGCCCCAGCACCCGTTCAGTCTTGTGCGCTAATATGCTGGAGTCGTGTCGGTCACATAAATGCTCCTCCACGGTCAGTCAGGGAGTCCCGTCCGCTATTTAAACTCCAGTAAAGCTCCGATTTGTATTTTATGATGGAGTCGGTCCTGCTTTTGTCTGTCGCAGTAAGCGTTTACACCTGCTAAAACGCTTGAAAGTGATTTCCCAACTCAGCTACTGCTTTTTAAATGATGAATTCTCTCGCTAAACGCGCAGCGTTCTTTATGTGCCGTCGGTCTCATTCAGTCACGCCGCTGTCGGCTTTTTATGACAGCTATAAACAGGAGGTTAATTTATGAGCCAGGAATATGGTTAACGGAGTTTGTTTTGCGTTGAGGAACGTGCCGCAAATTTTGCTTTAAGCGGCTGAGTTGAGGACGTCTATACGTATCTGCGGGTCAATTTAAGGTGAAGCGTTTATCAAGGAAGGAACCGTATTTGGTAAGATAATTGAAGATGAATTAAAGGGTGTCGGGATTACCACTTAAAATTTTCGTTTAATTCATATATATATATATATATATATATATATATATATATATATATATATATATATATATATATATATATATATATATATATATATATTAGTATTTGGGCTGGGTGTTTATATCGATATATTGTGGTACGAAGTGACTCATATGTTACATACCGGATAATTTCGTAATATTTCTGTTAAGGTTATGCCCTTGTTTCATCGACAAACTCCTTATCATCGACAAACTGGCATATTACGGTGGCACGGAACGACGACGGGTGGCAATTATAAATAAACATTTGTCCACAGAGAAACGTTCAACTTGAAGCGGCCTCCTTTGGTAACATAGTAGAGATGTGTTAACTTGACAGGTAACGAGTGGTGGCATGTGAGAAGTTGGGTAAAATAATCAAATTGAATGACCTACTGAACAAAAAATTGAACAAAAAATGATTTTTGCGTGTTTATTTAAAATCTTGAGTACCATAGTACAAGATAAGGTAACATAGTAGAGATGTGTTAACTTGACAGGTAACGAGTGGTGGCACGTGAGAAGTTGGGTAAAATAATCAAATTGAATGACCTACTGAACATGAAATTGAACAAAAAATGATTTTTGCGTGTTTATTTAAAATCTTGAGTACCATAGTACAAGATAAGGTAACATAGTAGAGATGTGTTAACTTGACAGGTAACGAGTGGTGGCACGTGAGAAGTTGGGTAAAATAATCAAATTAAATGACCTACTGAACAAAAAATTGAACAAAAAATGATTTTTGCGTGTTTATTTCAAATTTTGAGTACCCCCATTTGAGAGCCACTCACCTAAACAGTAAAACAAAAACACTGTGGACATATTTGCGTCTCAGACAAAGCGGTGACAGTATCTAGCATTTCCCCGTGCCAGCAGGTGTCAACCCGCGCTCAAGATTTTCCCTTTTCTTTTTTCAGTCGTACTTGTCTGGTCCTTGCCTTTGCCTTCTCCTCGCTCCATTTGCTCTACCAGTGTACCTTGCAGGGAGGGATTACAATTTCCTGAGTCGTGCCGAGTCATGCGACAAAAAAGACAGCGCCTAATTTTACCTCGCTTAGGGCACGGGTTGGACTCGAAAAAACACACCTTGAAATTCCTGGGCTTGTTGGGGAATGCTTCGGTTTGGTGAATGAACAGCTTCTTTTATACCTTTTGGAAACGCCATTTTCAACACTTAAAGGTTGACTTACTATCACAAAATTGGAATTATATTGCATATATTATATAAGATATTGCATATAATACTTCAGGCTAGCGATTGGTTAAAACAGCCTTTTTTTTGCTTGTTTACAGTGCCACCTGTTGCCTTCATTTAAACTGAGCACCTGAGTGAATGTTAGATGTCAAAATTCATTCAGTACCAGCCAATGTCTAGCCCTACACAATATTATAATATTAAAATCATGATTATTTGGTGTTATTCATCAATATGTCTTATTTATTGCCCTTTTTTTAAACAAGCAGTATATAAAAAAGGCTTCAAGGCTTGATACTTACAAGTTATAATAATAATAATAATAATAATAATAATAATAATAATAATAACAATAATAATATACATGTTGTTATAATAATAATAATAATAATAATAATAATAATAATAATAATAATAATAATAATATACAAGTTATAATAATAAACACACATTTATAAATAAATAATAAAGAAAACAGATTTACAAAACATGGCAAAAACATGGCACGCAGGGCAACACAGCTAACATACTGGCTGAGTGCAAACCAATGAAGAAAAATAAGCCTACTTATAACCAAACATTATTTCATTTTAACCAAATTTTAATCAATTAGCAGTCAAAATGTCATTTTCAAATTCGAATTCTTTTATCAGATTCTTCAGATTTTAATCCGATTTTTCAAAATGGCTCTCAATTGACAGTTGGGAAACAATGCCCTCTAGTGGAAGTATGGCAAAGTGCTTGATTCGATTTGTAATTAAAAAAAAAGTGCTTGACTTTTTAAATGTCAATATTGCCGAGGATACGCTTAATTAATCATGGCAGCCAATATCGTGATCGCGAATACAATTAGATTATTTGTACAGCCCTAATATATATATATATATATATATATATATATATATATATATATATATATATATATATATATATATATATATATATATATATACAGCTGTGCATAGATTCATTGGTTTCAGGGCCACTTAGCAAACACTCATGTCATTATTTTTGGATGGGCATATAACGCCCTCGTGCAGGTAAGAACCTGTCTTGTCTGCCTTGTGCAGCTGCTGTGAGTCATTGGAACTTTTGCTTTTTTGGAACGGTGACTTTTTTTTTTTTTTTTTTTCTGGTGAATGCGTGCGTGTGTTTTGCATGGCGAAGAGTGTACGTGTGTGACCGTAGATGGGTCCTATATGGAAGCAATTACTGGCAACCCTCAGACACCCACAGAGCCTCTCACTTTGGGCCAAACGGAATGCACTATCCCCCCCCCCCATTCTCACTTTCACTCGCTCTCTTTTTCTGGACTTAATTACTTTCACATGAGTCCCAAGAAAAGGGGGCTAGTACAATGCTGTTTTGGGGGGGCGGATGAGAATAAACGCCATGTTTATGTGAGGGAGCGCATACGGCAATCCCCACACCCCTCATTCAGCGTCCCGTGTTGACTGGAGTCATGTGGGTTTTGGCGAGGCAGCGAGTGAAAAGATGTTGAAAGATTTTTGGTTTCATCCGATGATTCAAGATAAAGCCGCAGCGATGAACAGGTCCTTGACACTATGGCCAGGCTTATATTCGCTAAGGTTCGTATTAGAATCTCTTCATCACGCCAAGATCTGGCATGTGGAGTTTTTTTTTAGTAATCACCATTAGTACCGTATTTTCCGCACTATAAGGCGCACCTAAAAGCCTTAATTTTTTTCAAAAGCTGACGGTGCGCCTTATAATCAGGTGCGCCTTATACTATATGGATCAATATTGAGATTGGGATTGGTAGATTGGGAATGACCTGATCAAGTAAGCTTTACCTGTTTCTTTTGTGTGTTTCAGTTGAACAAGGTTGCTCGTATTGACATTGAGTTAATACAGTATTGAGAGTTATTATTTGAGTTATTACTGTTATTACTTTGAGTATTACTATATTGTGATTGAAAAGTTTTAAAATATGTCATTAATTGAGGGTGCACCTTATACAGTGGGCCCCCGGGTTACGAACTTAATCCGTTCAGCGGCTACGCTCGTATCTCGAATTGCTCGTATAGCGGGCAATCCAAACCCATGTTAATTCGTGAATGCGTGCAACGCGCGCCGAAGCCTTAGGTAAAAACGACACATTGTATACATATATTAAAATTGAGTGACATAATCTGCTGTACACTTGCATTATATAATAAATACAATGGATAAATAGCTTTTACCTTTGAAACGACGAGACTTGAGCTAGGTGTAAGCAGAGGGGGGCAGAGTCCAACGCGCAAAGTTAACACGGCGATAGATATGCTATTGGTCTTACAGTGTTACAGTAACTCTTTCAGTCAGGGTGCAAATCACGCAGATACTAAAACATCATCCTCTTATTTCTTTCTTTACCGCTGCTAGTAATTTTAGAAGCTATGTCTAACAGATAAAGTTTGCAAAGTCTTCACAACATTCCGTTTTTCACTAATTTTCTCTCCTTCCTTCCATCCTGTCCCATCAAGCTAGATAAAGGCGTTCGGCCAATAGCATATCGGCATTTCTGTGATTGACGTGTGACGCCGGCCAATAGCATCTCCGTGAGTGAGACCGGGTGACCTTAATCGACCAATAGCATATTCGCATCTCCGTGACTGACTGATAATTATTCGCACTTTTTTTTTAAACGGTTGGAATGTATTGACAATTAATTTTAAAAAAAACCACACATTTAAACCAATGACAATTCTTTGTCCTGCAATCGGCACATTTAATTTCATGTCAGCTGTTTTTCCCTTTAGCTGTACAAACACTACACTTAAATGGTAATATATTTAGACACCGTGAGTGAGACAGTCAGTGTGACGTTGTAAGACCAATAGCGTTCACGTTACTGCCACAAGTATCTATTGATGATTGATGATGTCGCTACTGTTGATTTTATTGACGCAATTAAACGAGAACATTTCTACATACTCAATGGCCGGCATGTCGAATTGCTCGTAAGGCGAGAGGTTTGTTCGTAAGCGGAGGACAAAAATCTCCCTGATCCACGCTCGTAAGGCGAATTGTTCGTAAATCAGGGTGCTCGTAAGCCGAGGGCCGACTGTATATGGAAAAGTTTTTAAAATATGTCATTAATTGAGGGTGCGCCTTATAATCTGGTGCGCCTTATATATGGATCAATATTGAGATTGGGATCGGTAGATGAGGAATGACCTGATAAAGTAAGCTTTACCTGTTTCTTTTGTGTGTTTCAGTTGAACAAGGTTGCTCATATTGACATTGACTTATTATGCTATTGAGATATATTATTTGAGTTTTTGTTATTACTTAGAGCATAGGTGTCAAACTCAAGGCCCGGGGGCCAGATCCGGCCCGCCACATCAATTTATGTGGCTCGTGAAATCCTGAGCAAACTTCAAATTTCTGGTTAAAATACTAAATTTGCAAGTTGTCCTCAACATTTAAAAATTTGGGGGTAAAAATAACAAGCGTTTTTTGTTCCCAATATCTTTTTTGAACAGTTTTTACCGGGCTCTTGTTTCAAAACTAGTTAGAAGTGTGACAAACACATATAAAATTGATTTGATTTCACAATTATACCGGCCCTCTGACAAAAATAACTACAATCCGGCCCCCGATAAATATGAGTTAGACACCCCTGACTTAGAGTATTACTATATTGTGATTGAAAAAGTTTGAAAATATGTCATTCATTGAGGGTGCGCCTTATAACCCGATGTGCCTTATATATGGAAAAGGTTTTAAAATATGTCATTAATTGCCTTTTAATCCGGTGCGCCTTATAGTGCGGAAAATACGGTAATCAAGCAAAATTTCGTGGGCCAAAATGATCCTAAAATGGCAACAAAACAAGTATCATGATACGGTTCCGATTCCTTGTGTAATCCGGCTCGATTTCTGATTACATTTGAGATGTGATGAGTTGACTCGTCTTCAAACGCGTTCTGCCTTCCCGCAAAACTTGGCGCGCGGCAAGGCCTTCCCGTGATTTCTAGTATGGCCCGTCAGCAGAAGGACCCCAGATTGTGCCGTCCGCCTCGCCGCCCGCATGCATTTGGGAGCGTGCCCGCCGCCCCTTCGTCTCCGTAACCTTGATTCCCCCCCCCCCCCCCCCCCCTCGTCTCTGTTTGCAAATTCCTGCCGTGCCATCAGGACCGCGCTGTCCCCAGCAAAAGAACTTACTGGCAGTGGGCAACTGGACGAGCCGGTGGGAAAAAATTGAAGCCGAGGGATTTAACTTCCCCTTTCGGGCAAATAAATAAGGCGTCATTTGACAGATTTGCTTGAGAGTTATTTGGCGAGACAAAAGGAAGCCGGGGAGGGCGGCGTTTGGAGTGTGTGAGTTATTTCAAACACACAGCCAAGGTCAAGAGTCAATATGAAGCGACTTTTAATGAACAATAATTGCTTACTCAAAGCAGCTGTACGAAATACTGGACTAAGAAATACTGTAGGAAACGAGACTCCCGCATTCGACCGCGCCGGGTTTAACGTCAAGAAATCGTCCTCGTGAACGTTAGAGTGTATCAAGTATTCTTTTCTTCTTTGCTTTTCTTCTTTCTTTTTGATGCTATTCTGTTTTATACTGCCACCTGCTGTTCACCGAAAATGACATCACAGTGACATCAGCTCGTCAACATTCCCCACACACCTGATTCTGAAACATACAACGTTCCGATTCTAAAAACAAAAGCGATTTGAAGTTTGCGCTAGCGCGTATGAACACATCAAGGCAGACGTTTTTCGTTGATAAGGATTTAAAAAGTCTTGGGGAATGCGTGTTTGGGCCCAGGCGCTACGACTGTGCTTTGTGTCTGCCAACACCCAAGACGCGGCGGCTGTGTTTAGCCTTCGCTGCTAGTTGTGCTGTCTAAGGAATTTCCCCGCTGGCTTGAGTCATTTGCAGTTATGTCTCCCTCGCTTGCGCTTCCTTTACACTTTCTCGCGGCTCTCTCGCTCCCTCCCGAGCCTTGCTGAGAATCATCTTTTGCGTGCTTCTCGTAAAAGGTTCCGTTGACTTCCTCTTGAAGTTACAAGACATTTGTAACCGGGGCTTCATATCTGGGTTGTGTAAAAATCAGCTGCCCTTTCTCAATAATGTGCTTTTATGAGTGCGGTGGTGATTCATGATATGATTAGATGTGCTCATCTGTCTGTTTATCTATTTAATGGTCTATCTATTCATCTATACCTAGCATTCTAGCTAGCTAGCATGCTGTCTATCTATCTATCTATCTATCTATCTATCTATCTATCTATCTATCTATCTATCTATCTATCTATCTATCTATGCCATAGGTGTCGAACTTCAGTCCTCGAGGGCCGGTATCCTACATTTTTTTTGGTTTTCTTTCCCCAACACACCTGATTCAAATGGTTAACGTATTAGAAAGCTCTGCAGGAGTTTGAAAATGAACCCTCATCATTTCAGTCAGGTGTGTTTGAGGATTAGAGTTTGACATCTTTGATCTATGCTTTGAAAGCTAGCTAGCTAGCTAAGTTAGCATACTTTCAATCTATTCATCAACAATGAATAGATCATTTCAACAATGAAAACAGCAAAACAATGTAGAACTAATATACATGTATAAAACACTACACACAGAAACTAAAAGGTAATTATTTACAGATTAACCCTTGTGTGTTATTTTGCCCAATCCTTCAATCTTTGCATCACAGACATTTCACATCAAAGGGAAAGCATTGAAAGAAGAGACTAAGGAGCTGAAAATCCACCCAGAGGGTGACATCATGGCAAAGTTCAGTGTGCCATTCCTTTGAAAATTTGGCCCCATTTTTTCCTGACTTGAGGTGGCGCTCTCATGACATTTGAATGACTCCATTCCCCGAAGACCAGTAGCGCTTGTTATGACCATAATATTTCCTCTTTCAACTTCCCCTCTCGTCAAACCACACAAGCTCCACGCCTCATCAGTCAAGTGTCCAAAAAGATGGCGTCGCTGGCAACAATTTGGCAAAGCCGCTTCCTATTTGGAAAGTTGTAATTATTCATTTAAGGGATGAGACCTTCCAAGACACTAAGATTGATTGGCTTTTCATATGTGCTGTGTTGTAATCCGTCTGGGGCTTTTGTCCAAATTGGCAGTAATAGTGAAAAAAAAAAAAAAAAAGTTGGGTTATTTTTGAGATGGCAAAATGATTGGCGAAAAAAATGGAGTCGAGAGCTCATGCGACTGTAAAAAAAACAAGAAGTGATCAGTAGGAACATTAACTCTGTCAGACTGTCAGCATCAAAGTGTGAGCTGCCATTTATGTCTATCGCGCCAGCCTATATGGAGCAGTCGAAAACTGTTATCCAGTGGCTAAGGCTAATTCATGCTAAATTAACCACTAGCTAGCAAGCAACATGTGAATACAGTATATATATATATATATATATATATATATATATATATATATATATATATACACACACACACACACACACACACACATATATATACTGTATTCACATGTCGCTTGCTAGCTAGTGTTAATTTAGCATGAATTAGCCTTAGCCACTGGATAACAGTTTTTGACTGCTCCATATAGGCTGGCGCCATATAGGCTGGGGCCTATATATATATATATATATATATATATATATATATATATATATATATATATATATATATATATATATATATATATATATATATATATATACATGTACACATATAAGTATCAAAGTGTTCGTTTTTCGAACACTTTTATAGGACCTTTCTTGTTTTGTTCCCCAGACCAGAATAGGCCTCCTCGCTTGTCTCGTTTCCCCATACAAAGAAAAAAAAAAGTGTGTCTTGGGCAAATCCTCCGGCGCGAGCATGGCACGACTTAAAAGGCTCTGATTAGGCTCGCACGTCCCGCAGGTTGGCTGCGAAGGAACTCGTCACACATGCGCCGTGCCCGCTGGCGCCCCCTGGGACCTTCTCTGTGTGTTAATTAAAGGAGGCTCCGCTTGCAATTAGACAGCAGCGGAGCTGCTCACACACACACACACACGCACACAGAAAATGAAGGGCATTCACTGGCACACAAACACTTTTTGTTATTTCGCATACACATCACACTGCCACTGTGTCCTCTTGGATACACTTTAAACACATTCAACAACACAAACACAAACAAACACATTCATACACATTCAACACTTATGTTGAGCTGTTTTATTTACCAATTACTGCATTGAGAAGACTGCTCTGATTATCATTACTTATTTAAACAAACAGACATATAAAATCAAACAAAATTAATTCAATTTAAGGTTATAATGCTGGTGATTTTTGGACCTAACTGCGTTTAAAAACATTTGAATGGATTTGGCGGTTTATTAAGAGCTTTTCATTTGATTAACGGATTTTCTTGCTTTGTTTGGCAAGAAAGTTTAAGCTTTCTCCAAACCAGTGCCTATATTTCCTACTCTCAAAACTCTCTGGAAATGGAAAAAAAAAATATTATCATATTATATTATTACGTATTATTTTTATTCAAATCAGTTCTATCTACATGCTCGCTAACTAAATAGATAGATAGATAGATAGATAGATAGATAGATAGATAGATAGATAGATAGATAGATAGATAGATAGATAGATAGATAGATAGATAGATAGATAGAAAGCTAGCTAGTTAGCTAGCTCGCTAGATCGATAGATAGATGAAAAGAAAGCTAGATAGCTAGATAAAAGGAAAGAAAGCTAGCTAGATAGATAAAAAAAGAAAGAACGCTAGCTAGATAGAAAAAAGAAAGAAAGCTAGCTAGATGGAAAGATACAAGGAAAGAAAACTAGCTAGATAGATAGATAAAAGGAAAGAAAGCTAGCAAGCTAGATAAATAGATAAAAAGAAACCTAGCTAGCTAGCTAGCAAGCTAGATAAAAAGATAAAAAGAAACCTAGCTAGCTAGCTAGCAAGATAGATAGATAGATAGATAGATAGATAGATAGATAGATAGATAGATAGATAGATAGATAGATAGATAGATAGATAGATAGATAGATAGATAGATAGATAGATAGATAGATAGATAACTAAAGGATAAATTAAAAAGATTACTCTATACGATCGTCCTGCCCCTTTTTGCCCGTTTTTTCGGATAAACCTTGTTCTTGCACCGCATTTTATTTTGTAGAGAACTCTTGTTTAGAAGGGCCGTGCAACCGGAAACAGCGCGGCGGCCATTTTCTCCCCGGCGACACGAGCTCTCATTCTGTTACAAGAGTGGCCGCGGCCGGCAAGAATGGCAGGGTGGATCTCAACCGTCACTTTTATTACTGCAACAAAACCCAAAACCGAAACTTAGCACTGGACTCAGGTCTCTCTTGTGCGCAACAACTTGTTGGTTGGCGTTTCACTGTTTTTAGACCGCTTGATATTATCTAACTCCACTTCCATGGTGACGGCCAATTGTTTACTGCGCGAGTTCGTAACTTTAAAACATCGTAAGTCAAAATTCACGGACCTTGTGTATTTACAGATCGTGAAAGTTCCAAAGTGAGAAAATTTATGTGCATATTAAGCCTGTTTAGCAAAATTTTCATACATATCATTCATGTTAATGAAGCCACCAAAATTTCTGCGGCGAGACATCACAACACGTAGTCGTAGTTCACTGCAACTTATTTTTCAGACCCCCAAATCTGGCTCGTCGGCCCTCCACGAGTCCGTCAACCCAAGTTTGACATCCTCCTCATCCATCCTCTTGTGTAATCCTGTTTACCACTAAGTACCGGGTGCCCGTGTTCCCTGTTAGCCCTAACATGGTACCGGGAGTCCGAAACTGGCCAAATGGCCCATCGTCCAAGTCTCCTGATGTGGCAAATTAAAGAGGAGCTTAGCCTTGGTGTGCTCCTGCCTTGTCCTCAGGAAATCAAGGCCAGGTGCAACCTAAGTGAACAAAAGCTCACTTTAGCACATTCGAGCAACGGTTGCCGCCCCGTACCCCCTCCCTCAGAAGCTGTCAGAGGGCGCGCGCGCGCACACACACGCGCACCCGTCGACTCGCTGCTGTTCACAGTGACTTGGCGCTGTCAACGCTGCGGCGATGCTGCTTAGCGTCGTTACTTATTTATCGGCGACGATGGCTGCGATGACAGGGCCACTCACTCTGCCAAAGCCTCCGAGGCCCCTCCACGTCCCTTCAAGCCATAGCGTAAAAATTTTAAGAGCCCCAGGCCCAGTTTGATGATTTTGACGCGAGTTAGCATGTAGTGGAGTTGTCGGGTGCATTCAGGGGGCTAAATGTTCTAATGCTTTTACCCTCTCGCCGCATACCGGGTGTGTGTGCGTCTCAAAGTGAAGTGTCGCTTAATAATTTAGCCGCCGGTTTCGTCCCCTTCACCATCCATCCATCCATTCACAGCCCCTTTATGCCTGTCGCCTCTGGGGATGACGAAGTCATCGGTCGGCCTCTGCGGGGGCTGATGGAACAAGACCAGATGCTAAAATGAGGACAGGCCAAACGGTCAACACACGGAGAATCTTAAGAGGAGGGTATGGGTACGGACCACTTTGGGAAGACGCACATTTTACAAGGGGGGAGAGAGGACGAAGAATCAGGAAGTGATTGTATTCATCTCTCGAGTTAGGGACTCTACGCACCAAGTCAACGGTCGGAACTCGTTGTGCGCGGCGAACAACGTCGGAATGTCGCCGTTTGATGCGGGGTGTCGGGAAAGACTTTCCGGACAATTGGATCCGGTCAGGACCGTCGGAACAATCTTGCCTCTGGGCGGTTGTTTAGCTAGCGAATTTACCCGCAAGATGAGACCAGAACCGGATGGGATGGATTAGCAAAAACAAGCGGGACGAAAGCTGCATAAAGAACGGCATAATTTCTCTCGTTTTTAATTATTCCGACTTTGGTGTTTGGTGTAATGGCTAACTGGACAGGAGGTATAAGGGAGGGGTGTCCAAACTTAGTCCTCGAGGACCGCTGTCCTGCATGTTTTCCAGGTTTCTTCCCTGACACACTCAATTGAAATGATCAAGATCATCATCAGGCTTCTGCTGAGCTTGCTGAGGACCTGATCATTTGTCCTAGAAGGTAACCTAGAAAACATGCCGGCCCTTGAGGACCGGATTTGGACACCCTTGGTATAAGGAGATCCATCTCGAGGTAAATAAAAGTAGTCTGTTTATTTGCATATAAATAAAGCAAGATGTCAGGCATCCCAGGTCTCGAGATCTAAAATTCTTGGTCTTGTCTTGTATATGCCTCTCATGTCTTGGTCTTGTGCTGATCTCAATCTGGCTGAACTTGGAATTTTGATTGTCTTGATTTGGGTGTGTGTTCTTGGTCTCTGTGCGTTCCAGTCTAAGCCAAAGTCTTGGTCTTAAATAGTACACAACATTAGTGGTTGTGTCTTTCAATTTTTGGTTGTGTTTGAGTCATCATGTTTTGGGTCTTTGTGGGTTCAGATTGCATGGTTCTTAGTATTGTAACACTCGAGACAGGGCTCTAGATCTGAAAGTCTTGGTCTCGTCCTGTCTTGATTTCAGACCGGCAAAACTTTGAATTCTGATTGTCTTGATTTTGGTGTGTGTCCTTAGTCTCTGTGAGTTCCAGTCTAAGTCAACGTCTTGGTTTTGGATAGTACAGTCTTGGACACAACACTCGTAGTTGTGTATTCTATTATCGGTTGTGTGAGTCTTCGTGTTTTGGTTCTTTGTTTGTGGGTTCAGATTTCATGGTTCTTAGTATTGTAACAGGTCTCCAGATCTGAAAGTCTTCGTCTTCTCTCGTATATGACTCGAGAATGTCTCGGACTTGTCCTGATCTCAAACTGGCCGAACTAGAAATTTTGATGGTCTTGATTTCGGTTTGTGCAATTGGTTTCTTTGAGTTCTGGTCTAAGAACAGTCTTGGTTTTGGATCGTAGATTCTCAGGCACAACAAGGCTACACAAAAAAACGTTGCGTGTGTGAATCCCCAGATTAAGTTTTTGTGTGTTTAGGTGTTGCGCTTGTGTCTCCAAGTTTGGATCTACAGTTTCAGTTTGTGTGGTCAGATTCCTGTTACACGTTTGTGTCTTTAGTTTGCGCTTGTGTAATTCATCCTTTAGATGCGTAGCGAGATGAAGGCCAAGTTTGGAGCCCCACTCTTTTGTATGCGGCATATTTTTGAATAGCTATTTTTTTTTTCTTCTAAGCCATCTTTAAATGGAGAGGGACGCGCTCCTTCTCGGGCCGATTTTGTACAAATACGCGACTCTGCGTTGAAGTGTTTCCCAGACGAGCGTCAAGCTAAAAGCCTTTATTCCAAAACTGCGGCTACGCTCATAATAATCAAATAACGCAGCTCTGCGGCGCGCAAGCGTGTGTTAATACATGAGAGCTTTCAACAAAGCCTCCCAATGCCAGTGACCTCCTATATATTTTAATACCACTTGATGTTCACTTAACCCACACTCCCTCACTTGTAATTGAAACCTGATGGTGGAACCATTATTTTTTTTCTTCTTTTTTTTTCATTTATTCTGCGCTCACCGAGCTTGTTCTTGGACTTTGGTATACAAAAAATTTCTTAAGATTTCTAAGGTTCGAAGGAATGATGGAATCATTTACTTTTGCCACTAAGTACATAATGGACTACGTTAGGAATTGAATGGTAACCCGTTACTTTAGTACCTGGTTGCAAGTAATCGACAATTTTAGTACCTTAAGTAATCAATTACTTTAGTTTACTTAGGTACTAAAGTCGTTTATTTACTTTAGTACTTCATTCATTTAGTACCAGTTAAGGACTGCACAATTTATCGTGATCACTATGTTGGCAGCCATATTAAATAAATTCAAGCACTTTTTTTGGATTACAGGTCAGAACAAGCACTACCACCAGGGGGCAATGTTTCCAACTTTCCATGACAAAAGCCTCTCATTTTCTCACCCTAATATATTATTTTCCAGTGTGAAATGGCATTGAATTTCTCACCCTATTCCAAATATTTACAGTCAATCGAGACCCATTTTGAAAATTTCGCTAAAAAGATTTGAATGAATTCAGTTTGAAATGACAGAAAATGACATTTGAAATAATATGTTTGAAACTAAGTAGTATTTTTTTCATTGGTTTGCATTCAGAAAGTTAGCCATGTTGCCCTGTGTGCTTTACGTATTATTTATTTTAGTTTATTATTATTATTTGTAAGTATCAAGCCTTGTTTATATATTGCTTGTTAAAAAAAGAGGGGGGGGGGGGGGCAATAAATAGACATAGAGATGACTACTCAAGATTTCAATATTGACCAAAATAATCGTGATTATTATTTTGTCCAGAATCGTTATTTTTACACCTTCGTTTGGCGAAGCACTTGTGATATAAATAAATAAATAAACAATTTAAAAAAAATGTCTGAATGACAAAATTATCTAGTGTATGTAGTGCATTCTTTTGAAATGAAATTATAATCATAAATCCTTTTATTTTGAATCTCAACAGCTTCCTTCCTTGGTCTCCACAAAGGCTTTGTCGCGTGTGAATCTCACCATCATGCAAAAATAAATGAAAACAATTCTTCCAAAGCCTAATGCCTCATTTTGTATTTCACTCGTCATAAATCAAGCGGCGCTCGTTACGTGTTTTTTTTTTTTTTTTTTTACTACAACGGGATGGTTTGTGCGACATAAAATTTGATAGCGGAGTCACCAGAGTGTTTGTTGTGTTGTCAGCGGTTATGTTCCTTGTCGTGTGCACCATAAATAAATACCGGGGCCGCCTAATGTAATCCACATGTTCCCCTCCGTTTCCATCCTTGCGGAGCTGCATTTTATTTTATTTTCTATTTATTTTTTTTTCAGACGGCGCACAGATCTTTTGGAATGTCTCCCGGCTTGCGTGAGGTCATTTTTGCGGGTCGTATCAAAAGCGGTCGCGGACTTCCCTGTTACTCACAAAAAGTCGGGGCCCGTATTTAAAGTGTGGTTCCCATTACTTCACCGGCTCACCACGGAGCAAAGGCACAGCTGGTCGCCCGCCACGCACCCCCCGCTGCCGCTCGCTCACGACACATCTGCACATGCACGCATAGCGCTTGGAGACCTGGAGTCGCACACTAAAAACACTGATATAAAAAATAACCCAATATGGGTAAAATAACCCAATAAGCGTAAAAAACTTTTTAAAATTTGAAGATAACTTTCAACTTTTGGTATTTTCGACAGAAACTTGAAGTCAAATCAGCATTTCGAGGGCCACGTAAAATGATGCGGCGGGCCCGATCTGGCCCCCGGGCCATAGGTTTGACACCTGTACGTTAACTCATTCATTCTCGAAGATGTATTTTTACGTATTTTAATTTTTTTCATAAGTATTTGGCTAAAAGCGGGTCTAAAATGGCTGGTAACAAAACAATGAAGTAATTAAGTAGTGACTTTAAATAGTTTAGTACTTGATTATGTTTAGTAATTGATTATTTTGGGTAAGTATTGATGTAATTAGGTAATCAAGTATTAAAGTGATTACTTCAGGTATTAAAATACTTAAGTCATCAATTCATTAAATACCAATTAATAATTATTTTTAGACCCATAGTTAGTTTATTTTTAACCCAACTGTATTAAAAGCGTAATTTTCAGTAAAACGTTGTGAAGGGGTGGTCGACACCGAAAAACACTTGGGTTGAAAATAACCCAATTATGGGTCAAAGAAAGGACCAATTAAATATTTGGGTAAACGCGACCTCATTTTCTGGGTTGTTCAGTCGAAAACAACCCAATTTTAGACGTTGGTTTGTTGTTTTTTTTTTGGGTTTGTTCAGAAATGTGGGTAAAACTGGTGCAAATATTGAGATGTCCTTTTTAGACCCATAATTGGGTTATTTTTAGCACAACTTTTATATTTTTTATTTATTTATTGTACAAAGCAACCCGGTCCTTTTTTGACCTATAATTGTGTTGTTTTTAACACAATTCTTTTAAAAGTGTAATTTGCAGTAAATAGCTGTGTAGGGATGATTGACACCCAAAACAGTTGGGTTGAAAATAACCCAATTATGGGTCAAAGAAAGGACCAATTGATTAATTGAGTCAATATAACTCAACATTCTGGGTTGTTCTGGGTAAAACAACCCAATTTTAGAGGTTGTCTTTTACAATATGACTCTTTTTCTGGCTGTTTTGGGCAAAACACCTCAGACGTTTGGGTGAAACTGACCCGAATATTTTATCCATAATTGTATTGTTTCCAACCCAACTTTATTTCCAGGGTGACTTTTACAAAACGAATATTTTTTGTGGTTGTTCTGTGCAAAAAAAAACAAAAATAACCTAAGAAAATTGGTTAAAATTGAACAAAATATATGATGGCTCGTTTTGCCCCATAATTGGGTTATTTTTACCCCAGTTTTTAGAGGGTAGGGTTTGGTATGGTATAACATTTTGGTCTTTTCCAATTTTCCTTGATTTTGAACGGCACAAACACGTTAATGACTAAGTTGCTGATTCAAACTCGAACTGCTCGGCCTCGGATGACGTCTGCCCTCTAACTGAGGGCCATTCAGGTTTCGCTTTTGCATTCTAGATCCTTTTTTTTTGGGGGGGGGGGGCAGGCTCACTACTGAGCTAAGTGGACAGCGTACCTTGGATCGGACTGACGTAAGAGCAGGAGAAGGTCAAAGTAAAAAAAAGTTTGAAACGAAATAATGAGAGACAAAGAGAGGAAGTTGCAAAGAAGCACTTTGTCAAACTCGGCGCTTTCTAGATCGGGCTGCCGGTGGAGGTGAAGAGGGGTGTGAAATAGGGGGCGCTGGCAGGGCTTGCCACGGCAGCGTTCCGGATGGTCAGGCGGTCTCCTCTCAGGGGGGGGTAAAAGGGGGACGGGGGGGGGGCTGTCAGGGAGGCTGGCAGGTAGAGACACAAGGATCTGTGACTAGGGGGGAGCACGGGTCAGTGGGAGAGGACAGAAGTGAGGGGATGGAGGCGAAGCGGGGATGAGGTGGAGGCCTGTCTGATGAGGTGAGGAGAAAAGAAGGGGGGGGGGGGGGCTCAGAGGGAACTAAATGAGGGTGGAGATGATTAGAGGAGAATTATCCAAGTGTGAGTGGAGCGAGGAAAAGGGAGATGCGCCCCAGTCATTAGGCAAGTGATGGAACTCCGACGAGTCCTCTCTCCTCCCTCAATGTTGTCTCCGTCCTCATTATCACGTCTTTCATCCACCAAAAAGTTGAGAGAACATCTTAAATCTTTCCTGTCAAAGACCATTTGGAGGGCCATGGCCAATTTAGGAAACCCTTTATTCGTTTTCGCTATGCTTTTTGTCAGGGTTACAGCTAAGCGCCCTAAACTGCTCTACTGAGAGTAATCAAGAAAGCCTACTAGAACAGCCAAACTTTATTTGGGGGTAATCAGAAGCACTTTAAATGGTAGCAGGTATGTCTCTATTCTCATTTAACAGAACTTTTAATGCAATTGGTGTATTATGTAAGCCGCCATAACATTTACCGTAAATTTCAGATTATAAAGCACTACTTTTTTCTCATGCTTTGAACCCTGTGCCTGATAATCCAGTGCACATTTTTTATTAGCCTCCAGAAGTCGCTATAAACAAAGAGACAGATGCTACAGAGTTCTGAGTTGGTGTTTTCGCTGCTATTTTACCTGCCACTGGGGGCACTCTCCTCCAGTAAACGCATTATGTGCATTATTCAGTCTCGTGTTGAAGGCATGATGTTAAAATTTTTAAAAAAAGTTCCATGTACATTCTTTCCAATGAAATATCTGAATTTATAGCAGCTTATACGTGACAAAAAGCTAATTAGAATAATGTATTTGAGTGTGTTTGTGTCAGTAAAATCGAACATTTGAACAGGGGTGTGCAAACTTTTTATATTCAGAGTATAGATAAATTTAAAAGGTAATAACGGGAGTTTTTGATGAACCTCGCATTCGTTACTGAAACTATGCTTTGGTAAATGGTGTTTTGATATATATAAAAAAAAAATCTCGTTTTTTGCGCTTCCCTATTTTTCGAATTGAAACTTTGAGTTTGAAATCCGTGTGTTGTCGTTTCAGTGCTAATAGTGATCAAATCAAACCTGGATCTCTTCCGTTGCGGGTCGCTTATTTCACCCACTATGCCCCCGTGTCATCCGACTGTCATATTAGTCCAAAAGTCAATTGTAAATCCCACTTTTTTGACTATGGAAATATGTCAAAGGACGCCGTTGACAAAAGTTGGACACCCGGCGATCATGTGGCCGCGTCTCATTACGTGGAGACCTTTGGGTGCCCCCGCCGCTCTCTCCCCTTTGCCCGCAATCACAAGCGAAGCGCTCTCATGTGATGTCCTGTGGCTCTGTCGGAAAACAGTGACACTTCTATCCCAGTGCCATCTGATCGACACGCCATGACCTGTCACATGGACACATGCAGACAGTGCAGATTTATGTGCGTGAGCATCCCTGTAAGGCATAAATCAGGTCACTGACAGTAGCAGCCCTGAGCCATGTGCTCACGCTTTCGTCGAGGCCGCGCTCCGACTCATGAACTCCGCATCACACCCGGAAAATTATTATTTGGAGGATTTGTCTCCTTATCGTTCGGGAGGGAAAAATGTACAATATGACACAAAAATGGCGCTAAAGCTATCAGATATTAGCGAGCCTACGTTGAACAAATGTTTTTTCCGAACTAACTAGATTTGCAAACTAACGTAACTAACTTTAATCGTGTGAAATCAATTGGCCGAGAGTCAAATAAAACAGCAGCCCGAAACCATGTGCTCTCTCCATCTCGCTTGAGTTAATCAATGCGCTTTCTTCCGACGCTGTGACGTTTCACTACGAAAACGAACATTTCCAAGATTGTTTTCTTACTTTTTATTCTGCCGCCTACATGTAAAATTCAATAACTATTGTAAACAGGAATATTCGTGTCTTCCGGGAAGCATTTGAGAAAAAAGGATACAAACTAGCTAGCTAGCTTGCTACCTAGCAAACGAACTAGCTAACCAACTAACTAACTATAAATGTGTAAAATCAATTTACAGCAAATATTAGCCAACAGTCAAAGAGAAACGCACTCCTAAACTATGTGCTCCCGCTTTGAGCAAGACATCGCTTGAGTTAATCAATGCGCTTTCTTCCGACGCTGTGACGTTTCACTACGAAAACGAACATTTCCAAGATTGTTTTCTTACTTTTTATACTGCCGCCTACATGTAAAATTCAATAATTATTGTAAACAGGAATATTCGTGTCTTCCGGGAAGCATTTGAGAAAAAAGGATACAAACTAGCTAGCTAGCTTGCTACCTAGCAAACGAACTAGCTAACCAACTAACTAACTATAAATGTGTAAAATCAATTTACAGCAAATATTAGCCAACAGTCAAAGAGAAACGCACTCGTAAACTATGTGCTTCCGCTTTGCGCAAGGCATCAATGGGATTCCCCCGGAGAAACTGTGACACTTCCACTTTGAAGATGAACTTTTGCAGATTGTGTTACTGCTTTTTTTTGATGCCACCTACGTGTAAAATGCTATGGCTATTTTGAACATGAATATAGAAGTCTTCCAGGAAACACCTGAGCTAAGGAAAGCCACTTGAAACTAAATAGCTAGCTAGCTAGCTAGCTATCTGTCTGTTGAGCGCGCAAGCTAGCTAGCAAACTAGCAAATTATTTATCATCCATACATGCATGAATTAAATTAGCTAGCTAATTAATTTCATATTGTAGTGAACCAGTTGTCGTTAAACATGACATAAAGGCAAAGCCATCAGCTAAAAGTTACAGAAAATAATTCTGTAAGTAAAAAGTATAATTCTGTAAAAATGTTGGAGGTAAGCTTTCGCTAAAGAACGCCACTAGAAGTACCTAACCAAATAACTTTAACTAAATAATAAATGTGTAGAACCAACAAATCATTTTAGCCTGACCCATTGTTGCTGTTTGAGTCTCAGTAAAACTGGAGCTAAGGAACCCCACTTCTCTTACCGCATGCACACGTGAACCTTACAAATCCTGCACAGCGCAGGAAAAGCGGCTAACCACATCATATTTTGCACTATATGATAGTTTGCACTATCATCCTCATATGTATACAGTTTCTTCCACTCCTACTCCATAATATGCTCAGAATGAAAGTCCATTCATTTATTCGTGGTTCATTTTTGCTCTATTAGGTTTTTTATTGCCTACCTTATTAACTGCTTGTTTGTGGAATTTTATCTGCTAAGGAAAGTGAACAAACGCCTTACAAATCCTGCACAGCGCAGGAAAGCTGCTTACCACATCATATTTTGCACTATATGATATTTTGCACTATCATCCTCATATGTATACAGTTTCTTTCACTCCATCTACTCCATAATATTCTCAAAATGAAAGTCCATTCATTTATTAGTGGTTCATTATTACTGCTCTTTTTGCTCTATTAGTTTTTTTATTGCCTACTTTATTATTTGCTCGATTGTGGAATTTGATCTGCTAAGGAAAGTGAACAGAATAAGAATTTCATTGTGTACTGTAGTTTTACTATGCATATGATACTAAAACTTTTCAGTTTTGAAAATAATGACCTAACTACTATTGTGTCACAACAGATAAAACCATGAGCAAAATTTCCTCATGTTAAGCTAAGCAACAACACTTCCACCAACAAAATAAACCTAAGCTAAAATATGAAGTAAAGGCCACAGACATTAACAGTCAGGAGCCATTGTGTAAAAAACATTTGCCCCCAAAATATTCGCTAAATCATTACTTGTTTTTATTGAGTGATAATAGGCATAAATCCCCTTAAGATCATACGACTCTGAATTTTAACAAAAAATCTTCAGGGCTTCTTCTGTAACACTTCAAGCAAGCTACTATTAAATTAGAAGCGAGCATAAAGAGGAGGCGGACTTTTTTTTTACAGAGGCGTTGTCACGTCAGAGTGTGTTTTGTGTGTGTGTGTGTGTATTTGTGTGTGTGTGTCTGGGGAATATGGATGCAGTGGCAGAGCTTTAACCTCACAGCCACTCTTGTATTGATCCGTACAAGCCTCAGTGGAGGTTGCCGCAGAGCCGGCTGCGCTCTGTCTTTACGGGCTTCACCCTGCCACCAAAAAAAAAAAAAAAAAAAGAAGCCCGAAGCCACCCACCCCCTCCCTCCCTCCCTCCCTCCCCCATATCATCCGCTTCTCTCTCTCTACCTCACTTTTTTCTCTAATGAGTTGCAACACTGATAACGAGGCTGATGATCTTGCATTGATTCGCCTATCACTTGCTTGTCTAGTAATTGATCCGTAGCTGAGCATCTAGTTAATTATATGGTCTTCGTCATGGACCCTTTCCCGAGGGGGGGTGGGGGTGTCTCAAAAAAAGGAACCTGATTTTATATATATATATATATATATATATATATATATATATATATATATATATATATATATATATATATATATATATATATATATATATATATATATAGTTTTACATCATCATGCAGCATTTTGTCATTTTCCTTGTCCATTACTTGACTTTTCTTTTTTTTTTCTTTTTGTCATCTCCGCCATTAGCGGCGTCCTGGACAACAAGCTATTAACCAGATGCGGCGGCACCGAGCTTGCCTTGTAACACAAGAGTGGCACTTGAAGCAAAAAAAAAAAAAAAAAAGAAGAAGGACATTTCCCCAGACATGATGGAGAAAAAGTGGATCTCAGCCTCCATATTGTCATTTTATCTAATTAAGCTGAGTTCCATGCATTTACAACTTGGACATCAAAATAGCTGAAGGGACAAAATGAGACACATCTCTGGCTTGATTATAACGAGGTTGACGAGATAAAATGGAGCAGATTCTGAAAATTACATATATATATATATATATATATATATATATATATATATATATATATGTACATGTCAGGTGTCAAAAATAATGAGAACACTTCAGGATTTAACTCATTCACTGCCATTGACGGCAAAAGACGTCAAAAGATCAATTTTGACTGGCTTGGCAGTGAAATGCATTTTTGACGTCTATAGCTGTCCATATATATATATATATATATATATATATATATATATAATATATATATATATATATATATATATGTGTTGTGGTAAAGAAAGAGCTGAGCCAAAAAGCGATGCTCTCTATTTACCGATCGATCAACGTTCCCGCCTTCACTTACGGTCCCAAGCTGTGGGTCGCGACCGAAAGGACGAGACCCTCGATACAAGCGGCGGAAATGAGTTTCCTCCTCCGGGTGTATGGGCTCTCCTTCGGAGATAGGGTGAGAGGCTCCGTCATTCTGGACGGTCTCGTTGTCCAGCCGCTGTTCTTAAGCGTTGAGGGGAGCCGGTCGAAGCGGATTCAAACTCGGACTGCCCGGTGAGGTGTTCCGGGCACGTCCCACCGGGAGGAGACCCCCGGGGGACGGCCAAGGACACGCCGGAGGGAGCGCGTCTCTCGGCCGGCCCGGGAACGCCCGGGGATCCCACCGGAGGGTTAGGGTTAGTCTGGGCTTCGCTGCTGAGGCCGCTGCCCCCGCGACCCCACCCGGGGTAAGCGGAAGATAATGGATGGATGGATGCCCGATCATTTTTTTCCCCATCACTTTATAAACGCACATCAAAACAAGTTCAACACTTGAGTGCAGCATGCAGCATGGGGGGGGGGGCATTATTTTTGTGATGGCAGCAAGAAGGATTTACAGCCAAAGATGGCGGGAGAGAAGATCAGGAGGAGGAGCGGTAGAAGGGATGTCTTCATTGCTGAAGATGTGACCCAGTCTAGCATGTGTGGATCCATGCTCTGGTGGTGTGTGTGCATTGTGTGTGAGTGTGCCCCCCCCCCTCACTTTTTGACTGCTGCTGCTGCTGCTGCTGTGGGGACCAATTTGGCTAAAATGGAACCTCTTCCTCATTTTTTTCTTAATTAAAATCCGAGAGCCTCTGTGGGGGGGAGCTTATGTGTGTGTGTGGATGTGTGTGTGTGTGCATAAGTGCGTGTGTTTGTGTGTATGCGCGCGCTGGTGGCACACCGCCTGCGTTCCATTAGTCTCTCATTAGAGTCGCGGAAAGTCAAACAAAGGCGGCAGATTTTTGTCGGTAGAACAAGTCTATTGATTTTTTTTTTTTTTTTTTTAATATTTCATTGTAGTGCTTGGGCGCGATTTGAAACATTTACATGCAAATGCAGCCTATTTATAACATGTATTCTTAAAGAAAAATTTCCGCGTAAATCCTCTCATGTATTTGATTTATAAAATAACGCCCCCCCCCCCAAAAAAATAATAAAAATAATAAAATAGTGATGTATGCTGAGAAATATTTTCTTCTTCACTATTACTCCAAATTAATATAACTAAATTGAAAAATTCAACAAATAATGTGTCAAAAACCCATTTTGGGATGCAGTTAAATGTTGCTGTCATGTTAAGATGAAACGGACACAAATTAATAGGCTGTTTCAAAAGTCACAAATAAATAAATGTAAATAAAAACATAAATATAAAAAAAATAAACTTCCCAAAATGGGGAGCGACTGAACAAGAATGACTGTCATATATGGCTTTTAAATATCGTTCAATAATCACAAACTGATCACCATTTTTTGCTCAAAGCAAAATATCTGCTGACGCAATCAATCTGATCAAAAATATGTATTTAGAGTATCCAATAAACACAACTTGGATTTTTTTTTTTTTGGGAGGGGGGTGAAAGGATGCTTTCTTATAAAATATGACTTTTTTTCGGGGGTATTTTTTATCATTTCCCCCCCAACGTTCTCATTTGAGTAAAATGCCATTTTCTGACAATATTCATCAAACATGCGTTTTTTTTTTTCAAGTGGACCTGCCCTTGTGTGTGCGTAAACATGGTAATGAAGCAGCAGGACAAACACCCCCTCCTCTTTCTCCCCCCAAGCACCAGCAATCCCTCCACCCCTCTCCCTCCTTCACTTTGCCCCCGCCTCCTTTACCCCGAGCTGAGGAGGTGTGTGTCTGTGTGTGTGTGAGAGAGAGACCGAGAGAGAGAGAGAGAGAGAGAGAGAGAGAGGAAGCGTGCAGCGATGTCATTGAGCATCTCAGTCCACACACACACACTCCCAAAGACACACATGAGTCGGGCTGAGGCGCTGTGTCCACTTCTCGGCGGACTACGGAGAGAGTAGAAGGAGGAGAAGAGGACAGAGACACACACGAGGAAGGCAGGGAGGAGAGAGAGGGTAAAAATAGTGAGAGAGAGAGAGAGGGAGAGAGAGAGAGAGGAAGCTCGTGGCGCGCTCGCACTCGTCATCTTCACTTTGCCGGGACACACACAGAGTTGATGGTAAGACGCTTTTGAGTGTGTTCGGATGCCACTTTTAGGTGCGTTATGGCGGTGACTCCCCCTTCCTTTTTCCTCCCCCTTCAATTTTTTTTTCTCGGTCCCCAATTTCGCGTCACCTCCAAGAGTCAAGGCCCCGTTGCATGAGTGAACCCCCCCCCCCCCCCCCTTGCAAAAGAGGGAGGGCGTGCGGGATTCCCAAAAGAACCCACCTTCACTTACTTTTCTCCACTCCCCCCCCCTCCCCCCTTTCTCTCTCCCCCGTCAAGTCCAAGGAGGCAGATGTGAGAGGCAGCAGTGAGCGCCACACAGCCCCGCAGGAGCCCAGCAGCAGCGGCAACAGCAGCGCGACCAGCACCGGCGGTGACCCGGAGCCGCCCAGCAGCACGCCGCCCCTTCCTCGGCCCGCGGCGACCAAGGCTGAGCACGGAGCCGCCGCCGGCCCCGAGAGCGAGCCCCCCTCCGGTCTTGGCAGCGGTGCGGCTGCGGGCGACGAGAGCTCCATGCAGTTCAGCACCAGACCGCCAAGTGCTGAGCAGCCGGGCTTCATGGGGACATGGCAGCAGCAGAGCACTGACGGCAACCTCCTCTACAGAATGTCCCAGCAGGTACGAACATCTACCGCCCCCGCCCCTCCTCGTGCTCCACCTCGCGCCGCTGTTGTTGTGCGGGGGAAAGTGCACTGGCGAACTTTCAACTGCGTGCTGCCGCTGGCATTTAGCAACTTGCATGCAAAAGCATCCTCACGCAATATTTACATCGCTCCTAAGTCCAAGGTTGGACATGTCAAAAGCTCCGCGACTGAGAGCGGGATGTTTGACCTCCCGTGGCCGAGGCAGGGGGGCCCAAGCGCGGCTGCATGAGCGCGCGGAACCGCGGGCGAGCGGCGGTGGTCCGGTGGCTCAGTGATGAAGAACGTGTAAAGACACACGGAACCCCCCGATGTTTTCTCCGCCCCCCCTTGAATGTTTCGACATACGAACAGACTTTTCTACTATTTTACTTGGCTGTCAAATCGGTTGTGTGTTTTATTTTGCTTTGGTTCTGAATTGAAGTTTCGCTTCGATAGGAAACGGGGCCCTGTAGTTGTGTGCGGGCGTGTATGCGTACGTGTGTGTGTGTGTGTGCGTGTGCGTGTGTGTGAGGAGGATGCTTGTTGGCTTGCAGACCATCTCTCGGTACCAGACACACGTTGTCACGGTTGCGCAACAACCTTGTGGGGTGCAAAAGTGGGAGCAACTTTCGAGCAGCTTGTTGAAATGAATATATTTAAGATTGTGCACATTTGAAATATTTGTTAAGCTGTTGTGATGCAAAAGAATGTTTTTTTTTTCAACGCAAAATAAGAATGCTGATTATGTGGAGGAGGGAGTCAGGTGGATTGAAGCCCATTTCTTCCCAATCCGAGTCCACTTTTTTTCCCCCTCAAACTGATTGTTTTATCACAATTATTTCCCTTGCTACAATTCATCTTCTTTCTAAAGACTTTATGTTAAGAATTAGACTCCCGTTGACAAAAAAAAAAAAACGCCAGCGAGAGAAGAGGAATCATTTTTTTAGATCGTCCATAAAAGGCCTTAATATTTTTAAGACGTGCGTAAAGTGTGGAAAATTACATTAGAAATGGCCTCCAAATGTGCGATAAAAAACGAATGAAAATGTGTGTGGAAGAATCAACGATTTAAACGAGCGGCATAATATTATTTGAGGCAATTTATTCGTGCGTGGCACAAATCAGCATGAGAACTCAGTGGCGTGCATGCGTAAAGAGGAGCAAGATGCCAAACTAAGATTATTATTTTTAAACGGTGTCTTTCTTCTTTAAATTTTTTCAAATTCGCAAAATATAGATTTGGGGGAAATTATCAAGATCTAATGAGCCGGTAAAAAATATTTCAACACGTTGACGTTTTGACGTCTCAAAAAGAGAAACTGAAATAAATTGGATTGCATTCGGGAAATTCATTTGAAAAAAAAAATGTTGAATAAAACCGAGACAATAATTGTTTGGATAAAGGAAGAACTGAAAAGAGAAACATTTCAATGAAGAACATCGATTATTTACCCTCACCGCGATCGTTCATTTGTTACGAAAATTCGATCCGTGCAAAGTTTACAGCCAACCTCTTCTCTTTTTCTTTTCTTTTTTTTTTTGGAAGGGGGGGGGGGGTCTATTAAATACCGCACTTGCTGCGCTTTTTGCGCAAAGCCGCAGGCCGCCTCCGCAGCGATTGAGAAGCAGGCGCGTCAAGCAAACTCGTGCGCGCGCGCGTGTGAATGCAAGCGTGTGTGTGTGGACGCGCGTGCACGCTTGATCTCTAAAAAAGCGTTTCCCCTTCTCTCCCTTGCAAGGGTGCTGTAACGCGGCTTCCTATCAAGTGCGACAGGTCGACAATGGGCCGAGACCTGGACGAGGTACTGTTTCACCCCCCCACTTTTTTTTTCTAATAACTCAAGCAAGCACCCCCCCCCCCCCCTTTTTTTTGCAACATACACTCAGGCAGGACTCGTAATAAATTCTCAAATCGTCATCAAGAAACAGCAGCTTCAAATCAAACACATTGCTTTGAAAAGTGTAAAAAAATCAGTAGGGTATGTAAAAATGTTTTTTTTTTTACATGCAAAATAATATTTTTTTCATGCATGTATTTGTCAGGCATGAAAAACTGTCATATCAGAAAAGCGTTTTTCAAATCTCGATTTTTAAGCATGCTATTTACACGAAAAAAAAATATCATCATAAAAATAGTCACCAGTGCGAAAAAATATAAAACTAATAGTTATCATACGTTTAATACTTATTTTTACTAATTGTTAATTTGAAAACGCCCTTTTTAGTCATTTTATCACACTTATTTACACTTATATTACATAAATAACAAAAAAAACACACACTTTTTTTTCCCATATATTGTAGCCAATCAAGATTTTATCTAAATGCATTTTTGACGCCCCCCCACCCCCCCCACCCCAGTTGTAAAAAAATGCGCCAAAAAGATGCCATTCATCTCTCGGAGCAGATCAGATCAGGACGTGATCATGTGCCTCTTAACACACTGACACAACGTGTGTGTGTTTCATATGTGCTACATATGCTGAGCGCCAGAGATTTAATGCACATGTGCAGAATTATCCTCACTGATTGTGCGCGTGTGAGAGTGTGTGTTATTATTTCCCTATCTGACTTTGATGGGTGGTTGCACACTGTATGTATCTGATGTCAAGTGTGTGTGTGTTTGTGTGACGAAGCTGACACCCGGTTTGCGTGCGTTTCTTCTTCTGAGTGGGTGGCTAAATACTCTTAGTGCCAGTTTGTGGAGTGGGTGTGTACGGCGGAGGCGAGCGCGCGCGAGGAGTGTATGGTGGAGTGTGTGTGTGTTGGCCGGGAGTCCATGTGTGTGCGGGTGCGAGGTGAAGTGTCTCTTGGCTGGCCTTGGCTGGAGGAGAGCGGCGAGGTGAAAGAGGAGATTTTTTTTTTTTTTTGCGAGAAAACTGCTTTTTCTCCCTTTGCTGACTTGGGTCTTCTTATGTGTATCGTTGTCGTTTGCTCCCGCTTCACAAAAGAGCCCAAAGACAACAATCGAAGCTTTACGGTTAAACGGTGGCTTGGAAATGGTGTGGAAAAATCGGCGGTCCGTTCGTGCCGTCGTCGGCGGCGGCGGCTCGGTTTTGCGAATATTTGTGTTGCCGTTTATTCCATGTGTTGGTATTTGTGGCTTGCTTGTTTTCAAGGCATTTTCTTCTGATTTGATTGGATCGTCCCCTTCCAAATTGTGCTGTCGTTCCTGAAACGATCCAGCAAGGGGGTTTGTTTTCAAGCACAAAGTTGGATTTGCCATATATTATCATTATATATATTTATCATTATCATATTGTCATATATTATCTTGAACCGATGCGCGGTTCTGCCCGGGTACGGATGCTGGAGCTGGATTAGCAACGTGAGCGCAGAGCAACAAGGCCCGGTCGATTGTGTCCCAAACCTGATGAAGTGGCGGCATAACATTATGATTATGTACATCATATTTTAAATCTGCGTCATTTGGTCATGTAAACCGAGCGGTTCTCAAATGGGGTTACGTGAAGGCACTTCAGGGGGTGTGTGAGATTTTAACAGGTATCAGCGAATGTGATTTAATGCCCTGCCAGAAGCATTTCAGTTCTTTTTTCAAATTGAGAGCAAATTAATTGGAATACAAGGCAATTTACAGCCAAATTGTGTTACATAGTGGCTCCTTTGCAAAAATGTTCAACATCTTTTTCATGATTTTCGTTGTCATCCAAAAATGCTTCGCGCAAGTTCGGGGTTCTTGGTTAAAATGAAAAAAATAAATAATTAATTGTCACAAAATTGAGAGCTGTTGAGCGAAAGAAAAGACACGTGCCCGCAAATTTCATTTCGCTTCGGCCTTGCGGGTATCAGCAAATCCAATTGAATGCATTTGAATGTCCCGGCAGGAACAGTTCATTTCTCTTTTCGAATTGTGGGCATATTAATTGGAACAGGAGGGAACTTATTACTGAAAAGTGTTGTTGTAACTCCTTAGCAAAAATGTTCCTAATCGTTTTCAAAATGTAGTTCTCATCCTATGCTTTGCGCTTGTTTTAGGGCACTTGTCTGGGGGTGGAAACACACACTGACACACACACACACACACACACACACACACACACACACGCACGCACACACACACACACACACTGCCGAACCAATGAGCTGAAATAAAAAAAAGTCATATGACCACAAACTCTATTTCACAGCAAATTCATCTGAATGCTTTTTTAATGCCACAATAGCAACAGTGCGGCTCTTTTTTCAAATTAAGAGCAAATGAATTGGAACACGAGACAATATATTGCCAAATTGTATTATAAAGTAAACACCTTTTCAAAATTTTGTATTATCATTTTCATCATCAGCCACTACAGAGACATAAAACACAGTAAATATATCATAATTTATTCATAATTTATATCATAACTTAAAATTGAATTTTGGAGCTGTCAACAAGTGTGTTGACTGTCAGCCATGCTGGGGCGTCGTTGTTGTGATTGAACTTAATGGTGGGAATTTGTCCATTTTTTATTTATTTATTTTTTTACACAAGAAAATATTGTGAAAAATATGATTAGCGTGTGTTGTTGATCATTTTCTGCCATGTTGTGTGATTTGGCTTTCAACATCTTTTTAGATACGGCTGAAAAACGAATCGACTTCATTGGCTGAAAAATAATCGGATTGAAATCAAAGTTGTATTGTAGTCAAATGGAATTCTGTCCTCTATTTAGCACACTGGGACTTAGTGTGGTAACCTCATTGACTCAAAAGATAACAATCAAAAACCAATGTCCATTACGGTGGACACATTTTTTTTATATTACCGCGCAAGTCCCATGTGAACATGTTCTGCTGTTATTTTTTTTTTGACGCAATGCTAATTATCGAACAAACTTGCTCCCCAAAAAAGTATGTGATCAAAAATGCATTTGAAATCTTTCACTGCCAGCCCAGTCAAAATTGATCTTTTGACGTCTTTCTCCGTCAATGGCAGTGAATGAGTTAAATCCTGAAGTGTTCTCATTATTTTTGACACCCGGCGTTGATTTATGTTGACGTCACGCTTATTTAATAGAATTATGTGAAGTTTATTAAGTTAGCAGGAGCCTGACCTTAAAAAAAAGACACAAATGTGTATCTGATTTTGTTTTTTTTTTTTTTGTAATACATTCTAAATTATTGCTTGCTATCATTTTAGTATCGCAGGTTATGTTGCTGCTTTTCTACCGTATGATTTTTCACATCATGGTAGTGTTTTTTTTTCTTTCTAAGAATTTTCCGAATTTAGCGATGCTCTCATTTCAAAACATTCTTCTGATTTCAACTCAAATGTATTTGCATAATTTGCCGAAGATGAAATGCACCTTCATCCAAACTTTTTCTTCCTTCTTCAACTTTTGCCGCCTGCTTGGATTTAGCTAGCTTGCGGCTCCTTTCCTGCGGTGAAAGAAGTCACCCATGTGAGGAGAAAGTGTGTGTGTGTCGCTCAGGATGTCACCACCCTGCTGCAGGCTAATGAGCCTCACACACACACACACACACACACACACACACACACACACAGGCATGTGTGTGTTTGCGTATGCAGTGGCAGCAGGTCAACATGCACTCAGCGACCGATTTGGATGGGGGGGGGGGGGGGGGGGGGAATCGAGGATTACAGCGTTCCCTCGCTACATAGTGCTTCGGTTATTGCAGCTTTTAATTTATACACTTTTTCTATTGCACTTTTTTTCTTATTTTGAAGTCGAACCAGTCAAACTAGTAATTTTATTGATTTAAAATAAAATGATTTTTACCCCACCCTTTCCCAATTTTTCCCTCTCCTTTTAATGCTTTATTAAGTCTTTTGAAAGAAATAAGTATGAATCAATCAATGTTTACTTTGCGGATTTCAGCTACCGCGGGTATTTTGAGGGAGCGTAACATCCGCGACTGACGAGGGAACGCTGTATTTTCAGAGGAAACATTCCCGCGTCGGCGTTTGTGAGGCGCGAGCGCACGTCTGAGACGAAGGTGATTCGAGTGGTGACCCGCGCTAAGTGACAGGAACCCGGGCATACTTTCACGCCGGCTTCTCCCTTTTCCTGTTATTCCTCAACTCTTGTTATTTTGTTCGCATTTGGAGCTGCGCCAGCGCGACGGGGAAATCTTTTTTTTTTTTTATGATTATTATGTGTCTTTAAGGACCTTGACAGCGCCACCCCCCTCCCTCCCTTGTTTGGCGCCTGCCAATTTGCCCCATCAGCAGTGGCAAGAGAGCTCTCAAGGCAGTCAAGCTTTCATTTGTCTTGTTGACCATGTGACTAATGCCACCGCTGTTGTTGGGAGAGACAAAAAAAAAAAAAAAAACACCCGGGGCTGGATTGCTCTTGTGATTATTACTAAAAGTCCTCATCGCGATGACGTTTATTTACCGTTGCGGGGTAATGACGGCCATTTTTTTTTTGCCGAGGAGTCACTTGGCTGGCCGAGTGTTTTGCCTGTGCTTTTTACACGCACATTATCAAAATTGTGTTGCGAAAAGAACATTTTGGGCTTTCATGTGCACTTTCTTTCTGCTCTTTTTTTTCAGTTGCGATGAAGAGGCCCAAGGATTTTTTTTTTTTGAGGGAGGTTCTTGGAGAAGGGAGGCTAGTGGTACAGGCATGTTGCCAACACACACATGCACGGACGGTTCCCTCCCAAAGGCAAAGATAACCTTTTTGCACAAACTGCTTTTTTTTTTTTTTTTGCACATGGCGTCTCATTAGCTACTTTTTGGTTTTGTTACAACATGTGTAAGCATTTGTTTGCGCTGCTGGATTAATAACGTTTAATGGCCGCTGTTAAATGCGACCGCGTCGGCGTCCTGCGGCTCGTTTTTTCCGAGCCCGGTGACTTTTTTTTTTTCCTTCTGCCGTGCGGGCCACACACAATGTGGGGGCCTCACATTTGTTGTCACAGACTTTCTTTGCAGTACCAGTCAAAAGTGTGAAGACGCCCTCGAATTCGGTGATTGTGTGGATTTATAATTGAGTCATTCAGTGCCATTGACGGCTATATACGTTCTATATATACAGTTGACAGCTGTAAGTGGAAAAACAAGCAAGCACATTTTAATTTGGATGGATGAGTTGTCATTAGCATTATGAATCGATATTAATGTGTTTTTCTGGTAAACCAAAGACATTAAGACAATTTTCAGGGACATTTAGATCTTTTAAAGTAGCCTTGGTATTTTCTGTTTTTTTTGTCAGATTTTTTAAACATGGGAATGACATTTTCAGTGTATTCCCCAGGCATATTTTATTTAGGATATCCAGGAGATATATTTTGCACTTTAAAAAACACTTGGGTTAAAACTAACCCAAATATGGGTCAAAAAAAGGACCGACCCAATATTTGGGTCAATCTGACCCAACTTTCCGTCTCCTTTTAAGAGCGCGTCATCTGTTAGATTTCTGGTCAGCCTGCTTGAAAATATGCATCCGTATGAAACTTTTACAAAGGAGTCGCAGTGTAGCAATTTAGCAATGTTCATGTTCCAGTTAACTTGCTCTCAATTTGAAAAGAAAACTGTATTGATCTGTCTGATAGATTTCTGGTCCGTCTGCTTGAAAATATGCATCCGTATGAAACTTTTACAAAGGAGTCGCAGTGTAACAATTTAGCAATGTTCATGTTCCAGTTAACTTGCTCTCAATTTGAAAAGAAAACGGTATTGATCTGTCTGATAGATTTCTGGCCCGTCTGCTTGAAAATATGCATCCGTATAAAACTTTTGCAAAGGAGTCACAGTGTAACAATTTAGCACTGTTCATGTTCCAGTTAACTTGCTCTCAACTTGAAAAGAAAACTATTGATCTGTCTGATAGATTTCTGGTCCGTCCGCTTGAAAATATGCATCCGTATAAAACTTTTACAAATGAGTCACAGTGTAACAATTTAGCAATGTTCATGTTCCAGTTAACTTGCTCTCAATCTGAAAAGAAAACTCTATTGATCCCGTCACAGCATTAAAAAACATGAAATTTACTGATGTCTGCAGAAACCCTGTTAAAACCTCACATACCTTCTAAGGTGCCAATCGGTACCCCCCCGCAGGTACCCGTACCCCCTTTTGAGAAGCGCCGATGTGGATGATGCTTTTATGACCCGGAATGACTTTCACTTCACAGCTGAGCACCGCAAAAGAACAGAACGTCTGAATGTGAAGGTGTTTCCAAACTTTTGACTAACAACGTGCCTCCTGTGAGCTCACGTATAATCCCATGTGGGGGGGTGGGGGCATCAGCGGACCCCCTCCCCACCCAATCCGCCCGTCTCGTGACATTCGCTGTGCGATCGGGGCGACGGAACAGCGGGACAAAGTGAAAACTCTTGTCCTAGCCTAAATGGGAAATTTTGTTTGTGGGTTAAAAGGAAGGAAAGGTGTTTTGTTCACACACACACACACACACACAAACACACACTTAATGTTGATGTTTTCTCAGTAAATGGCTGGACCTGCCTCCTCCATTGTCGGGAAACACTCAGCCGTAAAGTGGAGGGCTGCAACGCCGTCTCGTTCCGTGACGGGCGCGACTCCGACTACCCCTTAATATTTCATGCCGTTTAATCTATTTGATATGTTTTCAACCCCCCAAAAACTAAGCTAACGCTTTGGTTTTGCTTGTTGATGAGGTTTTGGGAGGGGGGGGGGGGGGACTTGTCCTCAGGTATCTCGCTGCTCTGCCGGGATGTCGTAAATTTGCCGCGCCTTGAAAGGAGGCCAGGAGGCTAAAGATCAACGTTTGGGCTCTGATTTAAAACGCTGACATCAATAAGAACGGCCGACAAAACAAACCACGGCTTTCCGCGGCGAAATGACACTCCAGGATGTGCAAAAGCGCATTATGATACGGCAAGAAAAAAGTGGGGGGGATCTATTGTTTTTTTTTTTTTCATTTAACCCAACTGTTTTAAGAGCGTTTTAGTGGTATTAGTGAATGGTATCGGGGACAACTCAACAGTTACATCCTAATACTGGCATCGGTTGTTTCATACATAACCTTATTTTTGATGTTATCGTGTACGAAGTGACTCATTTTGGGCTTGTTTTGTGTAAAACAAGCCAGAAAGGTGGGTCAAATTGTTCTTCAATTTAAGGTCGGTCCTTGAATGGACACATTTTTTTCAAACCAACAATTTTAAGAGTTTTGTTGGCATCAGTACTTGGTATTGGTGACTACTCAACAGTTAAGTACTAACACTGGTATCGGTTGTTTCATGTACAACTCGATTATTCAAGTTGTCCCGTAGAAAAAGATCCACTTAGGTTTTTTTTTTGTGTAAAACAAGCCAGAAAGGTGGGTCAAATTGTTCTTAAATTTTAGATCGGTCCTTGAATGGACACATTTTTTTCAACCCAACAATTTTAAGAGTTTTGTTGGCATCAGTACTTGGGATTGGTGACTACTCAACAGTTGAGTACTAACACTGGTATCGGTTGTTTCATGTACAACTCGATTATTCAAGTTGTCCTGTAGAAAACGATCCATTTTGGGTTTTTTTTTTGTGTAAAATAAGCCAGAAAGGTGGATCAAATTGTTCTTAAATTTTGGGTTAGTCCTTTATTGACCACCTTTTTTTGAACCCAACAATTGTAAGAGTGTTTTATTGGTATCAGTACTTGGTATTGGTGACTACTCAACAGTTGAGTACTAACACTGGTATCGGTTGTTTCATGTATAACTCGATTATTGAAGTTGTCCTGTAGAAAACGTTCCACTTTGTTTTTTGTTTTTTTTGTGTAAAATAAGCCATAAATGTGGGCCACATTGCCTGGAATATTGGATGGGTCCTTTATCGACCACATATTTTGAACCCAACTGTTTAAAAAGTGTTTTCGTGGTGTTAGTACTTGGTATCGGTGACTACTCAACAGTTGTGGACTCGTACTGGTATCGGATGTTTTATAGCAAACAAGCTAATTTTTGAAGTTTTCCTGTACAAAATGAACTATTTTTGGGTTTGTTTTATAAAAAACAAGCCAGAAAGTTGGCTCGAAAAATGGTTCTTTATTGACCCAATTTTTTTTTTAGTTCCAACCCAACTATTTTAAGAGAGTAGATATCAATACTCAGTATCGATGGCTACCCAATTATTGATCGCTCATACTGACATCGGTCTGAAAAAAATTGTTATCAAAAATCCCGACCAAATCTTTTTTTTCACCATGAACTACAACCAGAAATGACAAATTGGATCATCGAAAATTGCCTCTAATTTCATCAAATCTAAGGTCTGCAAATTAAAGCGCTGACATCGATAAGAACGGCGAGCGAAACAAACCGGCAGGTTCCCGCAGCGGAATGACACTTAAGGATGTGCAAAAGCGCATTATGACACGAGCGAGAAAGGGGGGCGGCGGCGGCGGGGGATCAATCGGTAATAGGCTGAAGTCACAGAGGCGATTAGAGGCGTCGACTCGCCCCGTGTTGTAAATGCTGTCGGATCAGTTCAAGGAAGCCTAATACCTCTCAGGTTGAAAGCTGTAATAACATCAAGTGGAACTCGAGCTGCGGGGAAGTGCAAGGGTGAGTCTGGGCAGGCTGGTAAAAAAAAAAAAAAAAAAAAATGGCAACAGGAAGTGCTTGAAAGTAGTTCGACGTCGAGGTGCGCGCGCGTAGACCGGGAGGAAAAAAAAAAGAGGAAAGGAGGGAGTCGGATTCATTCATCTGGTCTCATTAGAGCCAAGGGTGGGCGCTGCCCACGGGGCCCCCCACCCCTTAACGCATTCTGGCAGATATATGCAAACACCCTTAAGCCCCTTTCACACCGCCTTCATGGCAAATTGGCGCATCAGAGGCATGACGCTTACTGGCTTTTACAATGCTAGCAAGTGCGCACGTTACAACAGCCGCTGCGGCTTTACGCCTTCGGATAATCGGATGCGAGGTGACAACAGCGACGGGAAATTAGCGTCTTACACCTCAACCATTAACGCGGAAATACTGGATTTACCCGTTGGTGCCATTTGTCCCATCAGAAGTCACATTTTGGTGAATTTCGTTTTTTTTTTTAATCAAAAAATTGTACTGTTGGTCAGTCCGCACATTTAGATGTTTTAGTATTAGTATTTAGTAGTGTTGTTTTAGTATATTATTTTTTTTATTCAACCAATCAGTGTTGAAAATGGCTTGCTCAATTTTACAATGCAAAGTGCTGATTTCGGACACTTGAGGATTCCGTCGATGCCAAACTGTCATGGTTGTCAAATGGGGGTACGCAAAGGCGCTTCAGGGGGTGCATGAGATTTTAACAGGGTTTCTGCAGTTATCAGGAAATTTAATTTATTGCTGTTTATGCTGTGACTGGAACAGAATTGTTTTTGTCTTTTCAAATAAGAGCAAATTAATTACAACATGGAGAAACCTATTGTTGAATTGTGTTACAGTGACTCATATAAAGCCACAAATATATATATATAAATATATATATAAATATATATATATATATATATATATATATATATATATATATATATATATATATATATATAAATGTGCATTGTCATTAGTGACACAATTTTTGGGAAGACGAGTCCAATAAAACATTGTTACTAAAGTAAATGTCATTTATTTATTACTTTTATACAAAAAAGGCTTTTTGCTGATTAAGGTCACTTGGTTAAAGAAAAAAATATTTCACAGCGGTTGTTAAAAGAAAAAACAATCAAAAAAGCATTAAATATTTTATTTCATCATTTTTTGTCAATAATTCTATATTTGTGATCATATTTTTTTTGCGTGCAGCATAACAGCAACATGCTGCTTCACCGTGTTTGCTTTGAAATCTGATCTGCAGTTCCGACTGGCACGATTTTCAAACGTATCGTAACAGCTGATTTGGAAATCTTTTTGAACCGGACTAATGATTTTTTCTCGGATTCTTTCATACGTCCTGCTGCTGCATCTTTGTTATTAAATACCGTCCCGTTTTGTCAGAGTTGCGGGTTGACGTCCCCGCCCCCTTTTGACGTCCCCGCCCCCTTTTGGTCCCGCTCGGGTGGTTTACGCGCAGAGCAGCGAGCCGGGAAAAAGGCGTGAAAAAGCTAGCTTTGACAGCCGGCGTGAAAGCGGCTATTGTCTCAGTCGGTCTTGGGAACATACACACACACTCCAACACACTTCTCTCTTCAAGCATGCGCATGCATATACACACACATGCGGGTTTTTCTGTCTTAGTGAGGACATCTCATTGACACGATGCATTTCCTAGTCCCTAAACCTAACTTTGACCATCACAATAGATTGTCTAACCCTTTCCAAAATCGAATTCAAATCTATCCTCGAAAAGCATGTTTTGAACTTCAAAAAAGGTCGGAACATGTGGGGTCCACCAGAATGGTCCTCACACATGCAAAAAAAACAAAAAAAAACAAAAAGACTAAAAAAAGACTCACAGACACACCCGAGAACCAAAACGGTCAATACAAGTGCAAAAAGTCCCCACAAAAACAATAAAACAGGGAATTTGGACCCCCCAATGCTGCAAAAACCAAGAACGCACACACACATATATACATATACACACACAGATGACACAGACACACATCGCAGTGCGGGCGCAGTTTGGGGAATAGAAAATTGCCTTCTCAGGAAGGCCCCGGCCAATTAAGGACCTGACCGTATTGAATGTCAAGTGTTAATTTAGCCCCACCCCCACCCACGCGCCTTTCTTTACCCCCCCCCATTTCCCTGCAGTGTGGCTCCCAGGGATGAGCCAAAGTTGATTGCTGCTCCATATTATGTGTCGCGAGCACGAGTGGCAAACGTGCCCCCCCCCCCCCCTCCTTTTTAGCCTTCGGCGGAGCCCCCCGCCCCCCCCCGGGGGGGACGCGCCGACGAAGGGGAGGAGGAAGGATTAACTGTACCGCGGTGATAAGCGCGAGCGTGTTTGGGGACGTGGGGGGACTAGTTGGTGAAGAAGTCAAAGGGGCGGGGGCAGCGAAGAGAGCCAAAGAGGCCAAAGGGTTTGTTTGATCTCCCAGGACTGGGCGGTGACTCTTGATGGTCTTTTAATGGTCTTCGCTCTTACCGAGGTGACGTCCCAGCCACACATGTCCTCCGCACAACTCCCAAAGGGGACGCCGTACGCTTTTGCGCCAACCATCAAGGAAAAAAATGTGTTTGTTTGGGGGGTTTTTCACGGTAGCGGACGTTTGTTTTTGGTCTCTAGCGTTTGACTCATTGGGGTGACCCAATTAGATCCTGGTGTGCTCGGTAGAGGACATCGGGGTCTTTCGCATGGTGTCTTCTCTGTTTGGGTGAGGTGCGATTTCGTTTTGCGAAGAAACCTGGACTCATTTTAGGGTATCTGGAAAAAAAATGCTGTATGAATTATAGTTTGTTGTTTTGGGGGGAAATTTGTGTATCAAAAGCGCACAAAAATCTCAAATATATTTTGCAAAGCCCTCTTACCACGCCGACCATAAATATGATTATTATCTGTACAAATGGTCTAAGTATACCTAAAACTGTATCCTTTTAAACATTGACACAAGGTAAAATATTAAAAACTAGCGATCAGACCGCTTTTTTTAAATTTGACATATTTTGGCATATTCAGTCTTTTTTTAGTCCAACCGATATGAAGAAACCAATGAAATTGTGTTGCCTTTAAGTCCGATTCCAACGGGATGGATTTTATTTTGAACAATGCTCAGAAAATAGTTTCTAAATTGTTATATAATGGATGATTATTGGTTTATTTGTGAAAAGCATAGGTGTCAAAATCCAGTCCTCGAGAGCCGGTATCCTGCATGTTTTCCGGTTTTATCTCCCCAATACACCTGCTACCAAATGACCGGTTCATTAACAGGAGCTTGAAAATGATCCCAATCACTTGAATCAGGTGTGATTGAGAGAGTTCAAAAACATGGAGCATACCGGCCCTCGAGGACTGGAGTGTATGGACTGTAAAGGAAAGGTTTTCGCCATAGAACAACTTTGGGTTTTGCCGATGACGCGTTTCCGTTTCTGGGATCTGCAAACGGCGGCGCTAATCGAACACAATGCTACCTGACGCAATCCTCCGCGAATTATCTCGCAGGAATGCCGTAAGATTCATTTCATTCTATTTCAAACAGACGAGTATCGATATTAAGGTATATTTTCGTCGATAGAAGTACTTCCGGGTTTGCCGATGACGCCTTTCCCTTTCCCGGTTTTCAGACGGCCGCGCTAATTGAACAGAACGCTCCGTACGCCGTACGCAGAAGAACGTGCGGCGATTGCGTTGCTAGCAAAACAGCAAAACGCCACTTTTCTCCACCCAAAAGATATTGGAACTCATATCCCGAGGACCCGCGGCCCCTATCCTTCAAGAAGCCGGCGCGGAGTAAAGCGAAACGTCAAAGTTTGCGAGAAAGTTGCCCCGGCCTAATAAAACACTCCCGGGTCCAAGCGGGCTTGTTTGTGAATTGCACTGCTGGTAAATGGCCACCTCCTTACCTCCATGATCTAATAGATATCCACTTAGTCTTAATGGGCAGATTCCCTTTCTCCGCTCCCGATGACCGGCGCACACTTTAAAGGTAGAATTCCCAGCTTGTCTTTCCCTCGTCTCGCCCGCCTGGGACGGGCGCGCGGAAAAATGAACGGCCGACATGTTCCGGCCACCGCCGTCTCGCGTCCAGTCGGCTTTCCGCGGACACGCCGGCCCGTGTTTGTGTGCACTGATGGCGATGTGCTGAAATTGAATCGAGAGTGTGAGTATTGATCACTTCCCCCCCCTTGTGAGTTATTAGAGCCGCGCTGCCTGCCGCCGCTCGCTTTGAGCCACCTGCGCTAAGCCCACAAAAGCGCAGCAGATGCGCACGCGGCAGATGTTTTCAAAGATGACGCCGATACGGCCGGACGGTTGGAATTTGGAACATCGCATCTGCTTTGTTGTTGGGAAAAAAAATGTGCTTTATTTAACTGTTGAGTGGTCATTTTGTTTCCCTGTTTTATTGCCTACTTTATTATTTGCTCGATTGTGGAATGGAGTCTGCTCGGGGAAGTTGTAAATTTACGCAGAAAAATGGTATATGGAAGTTTGATTTGAAAAAAAAAAACATCCTTGAACATGTCTGCATGTTTAGTACCAACATAATTATAGAAAATGGATGGACATTTTTAACATAACATTGACAAAATACTGTAAAGTTAAAATGCAGTTCAACCTCAAATTTCCATCATTTTTCTATTTTTAATTGATTATATTAGTAAATATAAACACATTGCACATAATTCATGTATAATCATGCCTATATAAAATCATATATATCGAATTAACAACTCTTTTTTTTACAAGGTCTTATTCACTGCATGCATAACGTCTCTGTTTATAATCATATATTTTTAAAACTCTTTGAGCACAGTCACTGATTCCGATCTTTTTAGTTGTATTTCGTAGTTATTCCATAGACATCTTGAACAGACGTACGTATGTACGTACGAAGTATAAATGTGCATTGTCTCCTCGTGGCTACCAAAAATAAATAAATAAATAAAAAATGGCCGATAAGCCGCACTATAAATCGCAGGGCGCGAAAAGTTGCGGCTTATTGTCCGAAAAAATACGGTACTAGGTATGTCAAAATAACAGTTTCATTATGATCACATAGTTACAGTCATAGTTAAAGTGTTACGGTATATTTTTAATCGCGTTCATCTCAATTTTAACTTAATGCTGATCCATTTTCATGATTACGTTTGAGTAGACGGGGGTTGGAAAGCAAAGGTCTAGAACACCCTAAAGTAGATAACGATTGGCGACAGTTTTGATTGGCCTGACCTGATTGGCTCAATCAGTTAGTGGTCAGCTGCTCCATATAGGCTGGCGAAAGCCGTCAGATGACTTTTCAAACGGACATGAATGACTCGACTGAGAGTTGCCGTTCGTACTGATAACTTTTTAACAAACCCGCCTCTTTCAAAAATGCCGTCAGCTAACAAAAATCGTTACTGTGGTCACTTTGGTCCGGACACCAAAGTTTGTATAAAATATTTTATAAAAAATAAATAAATAAATAAATAAAGTTAGCTAAAACTATATCTAAAAATGAAAAAGTCGCATTTATAATTGTTGTTTCATCACACAAAATGATGTATATATTTTTATGTAAATACCCAATTGTAAGATATCATTTTCCGCAGGATATTTAATACCAAAAAAAAGAAAAATTCGGTGACTGCATCCCTAGTTAGAATGATATATATGAAAAAAATCAAAACGCGCGTCCTCGGCTTTACCGTTAAAAATTACAGTGCAGCAAACACCGCTGAAAATATCTTTGGTGGAGGTAATTACAACTCCAGACGTGTTATGACAGACCGGGCTGTGCGTCGCAGATTTATGCGTGCCGGGGGCCCCCTTAAATAAAGCCCATTTTTGCACACACGTTTGCATTGTTTCTCGCTACAATCTGTTATGTCAATAACACAGCGCGAGTTCATAAAAGTCAAGCGGTGTAATTCAGTCCCCCGATCATCAAAAAGGGAGCCACCCATGCAGCAGGCGCTTTTTTTTTTGTGTTGGTGGTGGTGGGGGGGGGTCGTCAAAGCCCGGCTTAAGTGTGCCGTCTCCGGGTAGATAGTGATGTCTGCAGGGCGGGGGCTCTAGTGGCCCCTGACAGGGCTTAATTGATCACCCTGACCCGAGAGCGTGGAGGCAACGGAGGGGGGGTGCGGAAGGATGCGATAGATAAAAGAAAGAAAGGAGAAATTGTGGCTTAATCTCGGCGGAGCGCTCATTTCTGGGCTCGGGATGATGAATACGCCGGGCCTGCCGGCTGACGCGGATGGATAAGGCCGGCCGGCTAGCTGCTGGAGTTATAAATTAACACATTATCGGGCCTTAATGTGGACTCGCGACCTCACGCCGACACCGTCGACACACACACAAACGCACTTTGCGAGGGTGCCGACGGTGCTCCTCCAGGGGCATCGATTTGTTAAAGTGCTGAATTGGCGTCGCGGCTGCCGGTACTACTTTCTTTCCTGCGCGATTCGCACCATCTTGTCCATCGCTCATATCTTGATTTGTCGACTCGCGCTGAAAAAAAAAAAAAACGCCCTCTCCCCCGGGTTCCGCTGGCCCAAATCCCCCCTTTTCTGGGTCCGGCTGTTCCCTTCCGTGGCCCCCGTGCGTAACGGCGGCCGGCCGACGTTGTTATGTCGAGCGCTATACTCTATGTGTGTTTAGTGGGGGATTGGTTTTTAATAACCGCACCAAGAGTGGGGCTTATATTCCGAGCGGCCTGCACATCGTAAGGCCACACACGGTGACAAGTTCCTGCGCAGTTCCCTCTGTGTAAACCTCAGCAGGCTCAAATACCAGGCGAGCGGAATAGCTCGCTTCAGTCTGGAGTGACTGAAAAGTTGGAAGGGGTAGCACAGTATCCGATCCGTGCTGTACGGCGTCCTTTGGTGCCGCTGAAAAGGCGGCGTCTGTCATCGGGGTGTACCGAAGGCCGCGATTTCGGTCGGGTTTGATGTTTTAACGAGGCGGTGTTCCAATACGGGGTTTGCGTACCCCCGGTGGTACGTGGTGACACTTTGGTGACTCTAATCGTAACGGTTTTAAATGTTATGAGATGAAAAGTATATTTTTCTTTTCAAAGTAAGAGGGAATTCATTGGAACATGACAAAATGCGTCGTTAAATTGTGTTATAGTGATGCAATTTTCCGGCGGATGAGCCAGGAATAAAATAGCAGGTTTTAAATGTTATAACATGAAAAGGATGTTTTTCTTTTCAAATTAAAAGTGAATTAATTGGAACATGACACAATTTATTGCTAAATTGTTATAGTGACGCAATTTTTTCGGCAGATAAGACAGAAATTATTTGATGTTTCATGAGCTGCCTTGTGGAGTTGTTGAATAAACTACTAAATATACCACTACAAATGTGGTTCCAATGTTGCATTTATGTTTTTTTTCATCCAAAAATGCTTTGTGCTTGAGATCATTGAAAACCTAAATTTTACAGTGGAGCGAGAAAAAGTGAAAAACCAAGAAGCAATGTTCACTGTTTTCAAGTGTGAAATACAGAGTGAATTTGAATGTTAACCCCAAAAAGCCATTCTATTGGCTGGTAGCAAAATAGCATTATGGATAGAGGCCAATGGGAGGGGGCCACTCGGTGAAAACGCAAATTTTACAGGGGAGTTATAAAATAATGAAAAAAAACAACGTGACGTCAAAGACTGAAGCGGTTCCTATTTATTTTTCACGTTACTTTCTACGAAGCGTGAAATCCAGAACCGACCTGATTGTTACTCTGTGATCGTTTGTTTTGCGTTTTTCTCAAAATATTTATGGAGTTCAAAATATCATAAAAAAATGCAAAGAGATTTCGACCTCAGGTTTTTGGCACATATGTACAATAATCAAAAAAGGACAAAAATAAAAAATTCCGCCATTCTATCATCCTGTACATACAAAAGTGGTATAACCCAGGGGTGCCCAAAATTTTTATCACTGCGGACCGTTCAACGCTTGAGATTTTTAATTTAGACCGTGGGGGGGGTGTACAGTGACTGCACCGTCCTTCCTCACTACAAAATGTAGCAACAGCAGCCAGAGGGGGCGCCAAAAACAAAGATCAAGCCAAACAAAGCCCCGATTCATGAGCCGTTTAAGGATGAACTCAATCAGTTCCAAAACATCATTATTTGGAATGCGGCCCATGCGGACCACTTCCGGTGACGCGACCCGGCGGTTGGGGAACCAACCGGATTGGTCAAATTTCGACCAATGTCATCTTAACCTCCTAGATGATTTTTTTAGGAGTTTCATCAAAAAGTTACTCGCTTAAGATTGGGTGAAGGTCAACCCCGCGGCACGTCGCAGGAGGATCCGCCAGTCACTTGACATTTGTTAGCGTCTGCTCCATTATCAGCCATCGCTCACAGTTGGCCGCGATGGATTCGGAGGGAGTAACGAGACTGTCCCCCAGCTTTCTCGCTCGCCGCGGTCCAGCCCAAACATTTACCATCTGGTGACCAAAGCCTGACCCTTTAGCGGACCCGCACAGACCGGCGCGCGCACACACTCGGACCGCGTCCAAGTGATGAGTGAGCGACCCCCTCCCCCTCCTTTTCCCGGCCGAGTGTCCATCTCTGCCAGACAACCCCTGGGCCCGACCTCCCCTAAGTCCTGCCCCCGTCCGCACATGATTGGTGGACGGATGATAGATTGATGGGCGCCTGATCCTAATGAAACGCTCCATAAAGCGTCCGTTCTGGCCGAGGGAACGTCAGCAAACACGGCCGGCGGCGACCAAAACAAACACGCAACGCGCTCGCTAATGACATATGGCTGTTTTGGTTTCCCCGCCTCGGCTTTTTGCTTCATTTAGCCGACATCTTCATCCGTTAAGTTGGGGATCTTGAAAGATGACGCCATGAAGCGATGAAGTCACATGTATGCATTAAAACAGTTACTTGGCGTTTTCAAAATGCGTAAGACTTTTGTCGGATTAATCCCAGGATAAAGAATTCTGCGCACTTTACTAACTCGTTTTCGCCTTGCTCGATCAGCTTTTTTATTTTTTACTGCTGTGCTATTTGTTCGTCTACTCATCGTCACCATGACAACAGCTAAGCGAGTTTGAAAAATAAAAACCACTCATGGAGCTTCAGACATTTGTCAACAAGTGTGCAGATCCATTCATTCGGTGCATGCAACGGACACATTGCCAAAGGTAAACAAGTGAAGCCTTCAACAAAAACAAGCTAATGAGCTAATGCTAACTCATGCGGCCAACAAAGGGTAACCGTGACAACAGCTAAGCGAGTTTTAAAAATAAAAACCACTCATGGAGCTTCAGATAATTGTCAACAATTGTGCAGATCCATTCATTCGGTGCATGCAACGGACACATAGCCAAAGGAAAACAAGCTAATGAGCTAATGCCAACTCATGCGGCCAACATAAGGTAATGCAGCTCTGCTTACCTTTTTGGTTTTGACATGAGTGTTTTCATGAATGGTCAGAGTGGGTGGAGCCTGAGTGGAGGGGGATACATTATATATATATATATATATATATATATATATATATATATATATATATATATATATATATATATATATATATATATATATATATATATATATATATATATATATATATGTGGTGTGTGTGTGTGTGCCTTTAAGTACCTTTTCAATGGGACTTGAGGGAATTTTGAACATGAGTAATTGAAAAAGTGACGCATGCATCACAGAGTTGTGACATTTTAAGGTCACCTGGAAGGTCACCCAGGCTGTACTTAAGCTCTACTGTACATAGGCCTTCTGTGTGTGTGCGCGCGCCTTTGTAAAGTCACTCAACGCCTGCTTTCTCCCTCTCCGGTCGAGTCGGGGGAACAAGGAGTGAGCGGAGAGCAGCTTGTGATGTTGTGACTGTGGCTTGACGATAGACAGAAAGAAAAAGAGGGGAGGAAATAGGGAGAGTGACCGCAATGGTAATGGGGGGGCGGAGGGGGGGGGGGGTAGAAAACACAACACGGAGAAAAAGCAGAAGTGGGAAATCTCAGCAAGGGAAGGCAGAAAGAAAGATGGAGGGAGGAAGGGAGGGAGGAATGGATGGAGGGAAGTAGGGAGTTGGGGGGGGGGGGGCACCCCCGCCTGAGGCTGATGCGTAGTGACAAGTCACTTAGGAGGATTTCACTTCCTCTAAACTGTGGCCGGTGGCAGGAAGAGACGTTGCAAGTTGGGACAATTAAGCGCTGGAGGAGATATGACGGGACGCATGCGGAGCGTGGCGCGCCGACAGCGAGAGGGAGGAAGGAAGCGGGGCAAGGCTCGCGTGTTTGTTTGTGTGTCGCATGTGTGTGTCTGTGAGTACATTTAGATCAGAAGTCAAACCCCTTCTATGCGCCGCGCCCCTCCAGTAAAAACAACAACTACTGTTAATAAAACAAAAGCCAATACTAAATATTCAACTTTTGTTCACCTAAAATGGCTGGAAAATTAAGAATGAAGTATTTAGGAAGTAAAGTAATCAGTTACTTCAGATAAGTACTAACTTAATCAATTAAAATTTAAAAAGTACAACTTGAAGTTTACTTACACAACTCCTAAAGTAGTTGATTACGTAAGGTATTAAGTCCTGAAGTGATTGGAAAGGAATTCTATTCAAAAACAAGCCTATCAGTTGGAACAAATTTGTAAGAAGGAGTACCACTAATAAAGTACCGTATTTACTGCACTATAAGGCGCACCAGATTATAAGGCGCACCCTCAATTAATGACATATTTTAAAACCTTTTCCGTATATAAGGCGCAGCGGATTATAAGGCGCACCCTCAATTAATGACATATTTCAAAACCTTTTCCGCATATAAGGCGCACCGGGTTATAAGGCGCACACTCAATTAATGACATATTTTAAAACTTTTTCAATCAGAACATAGTAATACTCAAAGTAATAACAATAATAACTCAAATAATAACTCTAAACTCTCAATAGCATAAAAACGCAATGTCAATATGAGCAACCTTGTTCAACTGTAAACACAAAAGAAACAGGTAAAGCTTACTTTATCAGTCCTATCTCAATATTGATCCATATATAAGGCGCACCTGATTATAAGGCGCACCATCAGCTTTTTCAAAAAAATTTGTATTTAGGTGCGCCTTATAGTGCGAAAGTAATCACTTAAGAAAAACCCGTAACAATCTTAATTTTATGCTTACTTTGAACGATTACCTGTCATTGAGAGTCTTGACCTTTAAAAATAAAAAATAAATATATGGGATTGAACGAGTTCAATAGGGCAGATGCCAGAGAATTTTCAATGTGCCACACGCCTATTAAAGTGTTAATGATTTCTCTCTTTCAAGATCAACTTCATTTCATTTACAAACAAGCCTACCAGTCCTAACAATAACGATTTTGACCCGACGTTTCCATTCTTTCATTTTTCATATAGTTTTGCTCCTATGAATTGAAATATAATCCGCATGGCGTACGTTTTTCTGGCACTGCGCATATGTGCGCGCGTCGTGAAGGCCGGCGGCTGGTTTGGAGCGCCGCGCGAGGGAGGGCCGGGCCCCGGGCCCCGGGCTCCTCATGGTACCGTGTGTTACCACTCCGCCTCCCTCATTCCTTCACCTAACCTCCTGCGAGGGAGACGAGGAACAAAGACACGCTCTGGAGAGCCTGCCAAGAAAACAAACCTTTTTCTGTGCGTGTTGCAAATACTTCGGTGTCACAAGTCCTGATAAGTGTCCCGAAAAGTTCTTTGGCTTACAGTACGTACCGTGTTAGCCGCGCGCGATGAGCCGTGCCAAGAATGTCCGTGTAATTGGAGCGCCAGCGGAATCCAAGAAATACACTTTTGCCTGTTTTGCAGAGTGGCTTTTTTTTTTTTTTGGTTTCCGAGCCTATACGTCCCATCTCGAGGGATTCGCTTTTCGAATTGTCTCGTGACGGCAGATTTAATTACGCATGCATATTTGCGAAAATAGTGTGATAAACGAGAAAAAAACTCAACACTTTGAATGGGTATAAAAAGTCGACACCGCCTTGTTCAAACATCAGATTTTTTTTCAAAACTTTTCTAAATATGACCTTTAACCTGTGCAACTCCATTAAAAAAGGAAATGAGAAAAAAAACAAAGTCCTAAACAACTGAGATAAAGAGGTGAGCACAACCTCTCATAATCAGTGGCTATGGTCAGAATTAAAATTTTTTTTATTGCCTACTTTATTATTTGCTCGATTATGGTGGGGAAAGTGAACAGATTAAGAATGTTATTGCGTGGTATTACGATGCATATGATGATAAAAACTCTTGCATCTCCACGCTACTTAACCTTCAAACAATAAAAGACTGTAAATTTCCTGTAAATTTTGCAGTAAGTTTCCTGTTTTACCCAAATTTGTTTTTTTCTAAAAGATAATTTATCTGTGACAAAAAGAGCCTAACCGTGGCTTGTGTGTGTGTTTTTATTCATTTATTTAACACTTTTTCTTACTTCTTTTCAAACAATAATTTAGTTCTTTAGTCATTTTTGTCAGGATTTTAAATCCGTACACCCAAAAACAAAATTTGACATTTTTCTTTCTTTTTTTCCCCAAAAACGACAACATTTGGTGCCGTTGTCAACAAAAGTAAACATTTGGTGAAAAAAAGTCACCCCAAAAAAAGTCCCTTTTTACTGAATAAAGTAAAATTCAGCACAAATATATTGCAAAAAATGATATAACAAATAGCATGGTTATTATTATTATTGTTATTTTTAGCATTTTCAAAGCTTATTTCCTAAAATGCTACAATCTGCTCGGTCAGTAAGTGACTAGCAGTAGTTTATGTCATCCATATGGTTCACACCTAACTGATGGAAAAAAAAAAAAAATCAGTGCAAATAAAAGCTGTTGGTCAAAGCTGAACTGTCACTTGCCCCAAGGCATTGTGGGAGTTGAAGGTTTTCCCATTCTGCACCTCTTTTTGCTATTTTCCCAGAGTATTGGAAACAAGACTTAGGCATCGCTAAGCATCTGCATTTATGCACTGTGCTGAATGAGGAGTTGTGAAAGCCTGTGAGACCAAAACGTCCTGGCAGAATGTAGCAGTGAACATAAAAAGGGCAGTTTGCACTTCGTAATGTAAAATACCCATAACCCCTTGCAGCTGCCTTGAGCCAAGGTGACGACGGAGGGAGCCTTTGCAGACTTAAGCTTGGTTCACACACACACACACATATATATATATATATATATATATATATATATATATGTGTGTGTGCGTAATATGACAATGACAAATCAATGAAGGTATTTTCCATGATTGCGTGGACAAAAACGTGCCCCCATCCATCCCTGAGTGGCTTTTACGGCTACTAGCCGCACTTTTCGATGTGTATCAAGCCCACAGCGTCTTAAATAATTCATCCGCGCCCGCTCGCTTTCTCTCCGTGTTGCTCTTTGTTCCCCGCCGCCATCCTCTTGTTCCTCTCAGCCGTCATTTGTGTGCTTTGAGGAGCTAAATCTTGTTTGCGCGTATTAATAAAGTCAAGGCGGATTATCTCAACCCCCCCCCTTCCAACCTCTGCCTTCTCACCCGCTCGCTAAGTCAAGTACACAGCGGTAGCGAGCTAGCATCTGCGGCCGCCGAGGGCCGGGTGGCTCTCTGTTTGCCCAGCCGTAGGAAGGCCTAGCGCGCTGGGCTAATTAGATTAATTCCAATGTCTGTAATGATTGCTCACCATCTATTTTTAATGAGTGGCGCATATCAAAGAGCGGCAAAGCACGCGAGCAGCTCCGAATAACCCCCCGCTCCCACACAATGTGTGCGTGCGCGTGTTTCTATCGGGGGCTTATAGCCTGTTAGCATATTGCCGTCGAGTGCGTATGTTCCTGTCGCTGATGATGCTGACACGGCAAGAGCCCATCCAATAAAGCCAAACTACGCTTGTCGGGAGAGACCTCCTCCAAGGCCAGTGTATGCGCTGACTTACGCTTACACAACGTATCAGGCTTTCTTTTTTTATTTTCTCGTCGCACTTAATCCAGATCCTTGCAAAAAGGTTATGTGGAATTCTTAGACCCGTGTAATGCCAATGGGCAACATCAATTTCTGTTCGTACATTTGTGGGATACATTACGCAACTGATTAACTGGCGAAACGAAGGACAACAACTGGCGAGCTAGCTAAACCGGTGACTAGCGCAATAAAAGCCCTTTGCGCTTAGAAGCTAACAAACTAGCTCGTTCTTGTTTACTTTTAATCTTGATAGAGCATTCAAATGTGTCTTGAATTTGTGAAGTTATAGAATCTTGGAAAATATGTAGCTTGATGCTAACGGATCGTCGTTGAAAATGTTTGACACATTTTGGATAATTGTTTTATTTTATTGACAATAACCTTGTTTTTTTGTCAATGTGTAATTGCTATACTCGCTGAAAGTCGAGCTAGCACAAAATGATATCTTGAATGGAAACAAGCACTAAAAAACCAGCTCACTAAGCAACTAGCTAGCCACCTCGCAAAACAACGCGTAGTATAAATAAAACTATATGGAAACTCAAGGGCAAACCTTAGTTAGCTAGTTGAATAGCTAACTAAAAGACTGAACAACTATAACATTTTATTCTCGTACTAAAGCAACACTAAGAAATAGTAAATATTCAGCGAATCTAAAAATGCGCTACTATATTATTAAGTACTACTTAAGTTTTTGTGTAATCTGTTCTTTGTAAGTCCCCCAAATCATGTTCCATTTAGCAGTGGCTCACACATTTACCGTCCCACAGCATGGTGTGTGCTCACCACCCACACTTTTGTGCATGTTGCTCATTTTTAATAGACCGTTGTCTCCTTAGCACAGTATAAAGCGACTATAAATATTTCAAACGTATCCTTGTTCAAAAGTGAACAGGGAAAAAAAAAAAAAAACAATTTAGGTAAAGGATGTTTATTTGATATCCCCTGGAATAAGACAATGCAAAGGTGAAATTAGACCGGAGCATTATTTGCAAGAAAAATTCTGATGCGCTCATGTTGAATAAATATCAAGACACACACACAGAGGTGCTGGGTAGATTTCAATGAAAAATTAAAGCGTATGTTTGCGGTAATTACTGCACTGTTTGCCGGAGCTGAAGTGTAATTAAACATGAGGACACAGCGCACGCATTGCCAAACGTAAAGCTTGCGCTTACATACGTTGTGATGAGGGCCACGCAACAGTGCCAATATGTGAGGTTAAATGAGCCTATTTATTAGTCACACTCCAAAAATAACACCCATTTACCCTGGGCGCACACATCGCACACACTTTCAACACATTTACAGTAAACTCATTAAAATACATTTTTTGAAAGTTCTCCACTTGACAGCTCTCACACTATCATATAATCACAAAAATCGACATTTTGTGTACTCTAAGTGGTACTCTAACAGGAGCACCAAAATGGTAAATCAAACCACTTCATAATGTACATGAAGTGTGCTAGCTTAATGCTACCTTTTTGTGTGAAACTTCAAAGATGTAATCGAAATTAGCATTGACTTTACGGTTATTCCAAATACTGTATATCCAAACACTAAGCAATATTTGAGTGCCAAATGTTAGCTAGCTTAATGCTACCTTTTTGTGTGAAACTTCAAAGATGTAATCAAAATTAGCATTGACTTTACTGTTATTCAAAATATATCCAAACACTTTAAGCAATATTTGAGTGCCAAATGTTAGCTAGCTTAATGCTACCTTTTTGTGTGAAACTTCAAAGATGTAATCGAAATTAGCATTGACTTTACGGTTATTCCAAATATATCCAAACACTTTAAGCAATATTTGAGTGCCAAATGTTAGTTAGCTTAATGCTACCTTTTTGTGTGGAACTTCAAAGACAAAAATTAGTACTGACTTTAAGGTTATTACAAATATATCTAAACACTTAAAGCATACCTTTGGTGCCAAAAGTAAGCTAGCTTAATGCAATCCTATTTTGTGTGAAACTTCATAGAAGGGCTAACTGAAACTAGCAATTAAGGCAAAAATGAGCGCCAAAAGTAAGCTAGCTTATTTATATCCTTTTTTTGTAAAACTTCATAGATGGGCTGATTTAAATTAACATTGATTCTACGGTTATTAAAAATGTATTGGAACAGTTAAGGCGAAACTTGAGGAAATAAGCTAGCTTCACGCTATCCTTTTATACAGTAATACAGTGAATACAGGCCTGTAAATAACAAAGGCGACATATAAAAAAGTCCAAGGTAAGAAATACGTGAACATAGCAACTGATATCACAACAAAACATTCACTTAAAAATGCGGCGTTTAGCGCAGGAGCTGAACCGTGATGCCGCACGGCTTCCCTGGATTCAGCGTGATGTCGTGCCATACGCTTGGTGTGCGAAGCTCTTTTTATGAATGAGAGGAATCTTCCCGCCTTGGTGCGCGCGTGTGTTTTTCGCAAGCTGGCAGCCCCCCCGGGAGGGCACATAATTCTGTGGGACGCATCCAATCAGCGGCGGCGTATGTGCGACACATGTTTTTTTATTCAATTTTCTTGTCTTTTCATCTCGCGCCACCGCCAGAACGCTTCCTGCTATTTTCCTCCCAGCTCGGGGACAAACGAATAACAGATGTGAGAGGGCTGGAACGCAAAATCCCCTACACCCCCCCCCCCCCCCCCTCGCTGACACCCTCCACCACCTTCCTCCACCCTTCTTCTTCAGCGACTAGTGTGTGACAACCTTTGCACTCTCCCCGCTTCTTTTGTTCCTCCAGAATATATGCCGGGACGCAAGTTCTATTCTGATAATTCAGTTTGTGTTTATGCAGCGGCAAAAGACACCATATGCACATTCCAAGACAGTAGGGGGCAGTGCAGCACCTTGGGGGTCAAATCTATAAATCACATTCTTGCTTGTCTGTCCTTTTTATTCGTGTTGGATAAGTATCTCTTGGGAGACGCGTGGAGTGGTAAATGTGCGGAAAAGTGCTAACAGGCTAAGCTAAAGGAAAGATATGGGATTTCTCAGTTAAAAAAAACAAAAACTTTTATGTTCAAACTTTTTTTCACGTTTGGTATTTTACACTAGATTATAAGGGTGGGATTGTGTTTGGGTTTTGTTTTTTAGACTTAAAATTTTCCAGTCCTGGATCCAAACTCAAAAATGTTGAATCCGAATCCAGACTTAGTCCAATTAGTGGAGCTCAGAGCTCGAAGCAAAAATGGTGAAGCAGCATTTAGCAGTTATGCTTCATGCAAATGGGACTGCCAACAGAATAAAAGTCAGCCCCAGTGTAAATGCTTTCAAATCAAGATTAAAAATAACTTTTTTCCCCTTATGCCTTTGAGCAAGGTTCTTTAAGCCTTGTGCGGTATTTTGACCCTTTTTTGCTCGATTTCTTCCGCATCATTCTCATAGTATTTTAGCCAAGGGATGGCACACTCCCGGTGGTGTGATACCTTAGTGGTCAAGCCATGTTGAACTTTGACATATTGTGACAATTTGGGTGAAATTTCAGCTCCCTATAGTCTTCTTTCAATGCTTTCCCTATGATGTGAAAAGATTTTGCAAAATTTACACGTTGCATTTTTTTTCCTAATTCTGTGAATGCTTTTAAAGACGTAATAATACAAGTTATTAAGGAATATAAATTATTCTTTGCCATCAATTCTATATGTAGGTTAAATTTGTTAACACAAAAAAAACCAAAAAAAAAACATGTCAACAAAGAATTTTATGTTTGCTGACATTTGCAAAGGAATGTTGCAAAAATCGCAGGAAAATCAATGTTATAAATCCTATTAAAATGCATCTAAAAAATTGTAATTATAATGGTTTTATATGGTCCAAAATTTGGACAATGATTATTTTTGTGCACAAAATCTCACACGTCCAACTGCCATCACATAGAAATGTCCGAATCCTTACGCTTTGAAATTTTACACGTTTTAATCATCTGCTGGAAATTTCAGCGCCACCATTTTTTTTCCCATTGATTATTTTATGATATCATAAAAAAAAAAAATCAAATACATTTCTATAATTTGTACCATAATGCCACAAGGGTTAATTAAGCAAGTATGTTTATCTGTTTTGATTATTCTTGTAATAATTGTTTTAGTATAGAACGCAAGAATATTCCCATCAAAATCATTTAAGGCCTTAAATAATTAAATCAAAATCCAATACGTTCGCTTATTTATGAAATCCTCCCCTGCTTTCCCAATCAATAGCGTATCAATGCGGCGTAGCCGGACAGATTTATACGCGCGAGGCCGACGACCGGAACGGAAAAGATCTCGTCTGGGAAGCGTCAATATTTTCACATGTGCGCTTGCGAAATGAATGGCCTAATATCTGCGAGCGCATAATCCCCCTCCCTCGTTTGGCGGGGAGCGTCGGAATCAATGAGGCTCTGGGAAAATGATAACCGTGCATGCAAACGTCCAAACGCGCACTCGTAGCGTCCAAGTTCACCCTCAAAGTGACTTTGCTAATGAGCCTTTTTCAATCAATATTCTTTGACTTTCAGGTATGTGGAAGTGATTCAACGTTCCTTATGAGGACAAAAACAACAACAACAAAAAAAACATCGCATTTGGCTGTGATTAAAGGCAATCAGTTATTGTATTAAGTCCAAATGGCTGACACCAGAGTACCTGCGCAGTGAAAACACATGTTGCAAATAAGCAGCGGGTCACACAATGCGCCCGTTGGAAACATAATGGGGACACACATTGAGGGTAACTGAGGTGCAGATTAGAACGGCGACAAAATGTATGACGTCATTCTTTTGAGCATGGCTATTTCCTCAAAGTTTGAGAAAGAAATCTGATTTTAAGAGTAAGGCAGATGAAAAAATGTGAAAAATCATTTGAGAAATAATGTGATTTCTCATAAAGTATGATTAAGAATGATATTTTGTGTTCTAATGCATTTTTTTTCATTCAAATTCTTTCCATGAAATTTAAATTTGAGGGAAAAAATATGGTCATATCGTTGGATTTTTTTTCTGAAAATGTAATCGGATTTTTTTTTTTCTGGCAAGGTTAATTAACACACTTTTCAATTTTTTTTAAATTTTTTAAATTTATTAATGATCTTTTTTTGTTTTAATGCATTGTGGGTTGAAATTCTTTTCATAATCTAAAAAAAAATCTGAATATATCTGGAAAAAAAATCTGAAAAAAAAATCAGTCTTTCTTTTGATGAAATAGTTTTAATGAGTTTGTTCTCAAATTCCTTGCACAAAATCTCAGAATATATTTAAAAAAAAACCTTAGTTGTATCCTTACATTTCCCCTAAAAATATTAATTTAATTCCTGAATAAGTCATCCGATTTGTTTTTCTTATTAGGTTAAAAAAAAGTCCATAAAATTTGATTGAATTAGTTCTCCTGAAAAAAAAAAGATCAAATTCTCCTCTTTTTAATGCATTTCTCTCAAATTATTTTCACAAAATATCAGAAGAAATCAATTATTAAAAAGAAAAAAAAATATATATTTTTTTGTCCTTTCTTGCCAAGTTTCAAATGAATGATCTGCTAACATTTGAAATAATCCAAATATGGGTCATAAGAAATGTATGTTTTTGTTTTGTTTTTTTACAAGACAACCCCCAAAATTGGCTTGTATTGTATAAAACGATGGAGTCATTTTTTGACCCATAATTGTGTTATTTGTGACCCAACTGTTTTTTTAGAGTGCTTGTTCACCCCATCTTAACGGCACTCAAAGGAGCGTGAAAAGATGATGTTAAAAAAAAGTAAAAAACAAAACCAAAAAGCTTTGCACACGACAACGATTGGGAATATCAGACAGGATAAAAATAGTCGTTCACGGGTCCCCGAGCATCTGTCGAGGTAACGCGGGAGCCCGCCGTCGCCGTCATTGATAGTGATGAAATCATTTAAGCCATCAACGAGCTAGTTAAGCGCCACTCAGTGCCACACACACACACACACACACGGTGCTGAAGTGTGTGTGGAGGATCTGGATTAAGGTTTATATCTGCCTGGAAATGGCTTACGAAACCTGATTTTTATATATATATATATATATATATATATATATATATATATATATATATATATATATATATATATATATATATATATATATATATATATATATATATACTGTATATCGATAGATAGATAGATAGGTAGATAGAAAGCTAGCTAGCTAGCTTGCGTGATAGAAAGATAGAGATAGATAGATAGATAGATAGATAGATAGATAGATAGATAGATAGATAGATAGATAGATAGAAAGCTAGCTAGCTAGCTTGCGTGATAGATAGATAGATAGATAGATAGATAGATAGATAGATAGATAGATAGAAAGCTAGCTAGCTAGCTTGCGTGATAGATAGATAGATAGATAGATAGATAGATAGATAGATAGATAGATAGATAGATAGATAGATAGATAGATAGATAGATAGATATACTGTATATCGATAGATAGATAGATAGATAGATAGATAGATAGATAGATAGATAGATAGATAGATAGATAGATAGATAGATAGATAGATAGAAAGCTAGCTTGCGTGATAGATAGATAGATAGATAGATAGATAGATAGATAGATAGAGATAGATAGATAGATAGAAAGCTAGCTAGCTAGCTTGCGTGATAGATAGATAGATAGATAGATAGATAGATAGATAGATAGATAGATAGATAGATAGATAGATAGATAGATAGATAGATAGATAGAAAGCTAGCTTGCGTGATAGATAGATAGATAGATAGATAGATAGATAGATAGATAGATAGATAGATAGATAGAGATAGATAGATAGATAGAAAGCTAGCTAGCTAGCTTGCGTGATAGATAGATAGATAGATAGATAGATAGATAGATAGATAGATAGATAGATAGATAGATAGATAGAAAGCTAGCTAGCTAGCTTGCGTGATAGATAGATAGATAGATAGATAGATAGATAGATAGATAGATAGATAGATAGATAGATAGATAGATAGATAGATAGATAGATAGATAGATAGATAGATAGATAGATAGATAGATAGATAGATAGATAGATAGATAATAAAGCCCTGTTTCTTAGTGCACACTTTATACCCCCCTAATTTGCTGTGTCGCTGAATTGAGCCCGTTTTGAATTGACGCTCCCGTTTCAAGCAAATGAGCCAGAGCTTACCTCATTCCGCAGTTTGCTGGGCCAATAGCGAAAAAGACTCGCGGATCAGGAGCAGAGCTTGGGTGTTGCGGCAAGGCGAGTGGCGTTGATTCGTATCGGAGAAGTCATGAATGAAGGAAGGAAACGAGCAGCTGTAAAAAAAAAAAAAAAACATTCATTCATGGAGGTAGCACTTCATAGATTTCGTCAGTCATTTTGTGCGAATCTATGTATGTAGGCGCATTGTCAAAAACAATTTTTAGACATGCGTCTTCACTGAGCAAACGTTGGTGCTAATCTGCGCGTCGGACATGATTTGCTAGTGTTTTAAAATTGAACCCCGTCGAGCTTTCGGCGCAGTTATTATGTCAAATATCGAAATTCTGATGTCATCTTGAGCATATTTGATGGGTGGACAAGCAATCCAGAAGCTATTTTAAGTATATTTTTCATACACTATATTTACAAAAAAATTCCTCATTTCCCGCGACTTTTATAATGTCAAAAGTCATCCGAATATAGCGAAACAGCTAACACGGTGTTGGGTTCAAAATCCAATGCTGGGTTATTCATGCCCAATGCAATGGGCACTAAGTTTTGCCACTGGGTTGTGCTATGCAAAACAACATTTTTGGAGTGTTATGTTTTACTATAAAAATGTAAACCAACTTTTTTTCTCATGCTTTGAGCCCTGCGGCTTATCTGTAGTTTTTTTTGCACAATATTTATTAGTGCGACTTATACACCGGTATGGCTTTTTTTATATGTCTGTGTGTGTTTGTACAAATTGAGTTATTAGTTTTGTCGCTCTTCAAACACCTCAGAATGTGCAGTCTTGGAAGCCTGCTCGATCCAGAGGGTCGATTCGGTTCATTTCTTAAAAACTGGAGGCGGAACGTGTTGACCGCACGTCGTCAAACGTTAATGGCTAGCATAGCGTTTCCATCAACGTCCAACAGCAGCAAACAGGCCAATTACCCGGTCAAGGCATCAAACTGGGGTCACACCATCCACACGCACAAAAAAACACGGTTGTTTATGCGTGGCGACGGGTCAGGGTAACAAAGCGCCTTATTGGTTGCGCCGCAGTTTACAAGGAACCGCGCCACCATTGGAGCAGCCAGCGCCGAAACCGCCGACTAAATCTGCCATGAAACACAAGAAGCGCCGCAATAAAAAAGCCCAGCATCTGCACCAAACTGGAACCAGATGAATCCGTCAAGGATACACGGGGGCTTTTTTAACCCGCCTTGTTTCCTTTGAGGCCGCGGCTCGCCTGTGGATGAGTGGCGAGCGGAGTGATTTTGTGCATAATTACGTGCGCGGAGGCGCACGCACGGCATTGGCGGATGTGCGTTGCGGGCGCGCTCCGCTCGGCCTTTTGCGCGTATCATGCGATGCCCCGACACAAGTAAGTAGTGAGGCCGCGGAGGATAGCGGCTGCCAATAACAGCAAGGGCTACTGGCGGGGCGCCATCCCACCCCTCGGGCTTCTGGGACGCGAGCGGAGGTACGCGGTGGGAGGCCGGGGCGAAAAGCGGCGGCCGCCTCTCGGCGACGAGGCCCGAATGACGCTCGGCTCTCCTTTCCCCGTTTCCCCCGGCCGGTCTTCCTCGGGAGACGACAAGCGGGCTTTTTCCACGCCGGGCTCCAGACGACTTATTTCCGCTGCGCTGGTTTTTCGTTATTTGATCACTGGCGAGCCAGGCAGGCCGCTGACACTGTGCAGATGTGTACAGATGTGCAACGCTAATGTGGTCCCCTCTTTTTTTCGGCAAAAAAGTTGACTTGAAAAGAAGCTGTGTGATGGCCGGGAAGGAAGTTGCTGTTGGGGGAATTTAGTCTCAGTCCAGTGTTACTTGTGAGGAGGAGTGGGCATTTGAAGACTTTTGATTGGTTGGAGAAAAGGAATGTGCCTAAAAGCGAAATACTCTAGGTGGAAGATCCGTTTTACTTTTCTACAGCAGCCTATTTTTGCTGCAAAATATTTGTGTTTTTGTGAGTCGGTTCCTAGGTGTGCATTTCAGAAAAAAATGGATTTCTGTTTTCTTCTTCCGCAAAATAAACATAGATTTTGGTCCATAGAATGAATTTGCTGGCTGAAAAGACACATTTGAGGCAGCATGGTTTTGTTCAAAAGTGATCAGTAGGAACGGGAACTCCAGGCTGTCCGCATCTAAGCCACTGCTGGGCTTCATGTGCCATTTTCTGGAGTCTGTTTTTTGTTTTTGTGAAGTATTTCACATTCCATTTAAATGCGACCTGTATGTGACCGGCGTGTGAACGCCAAATGTCCCAAGACTGTCCCGCATGCGCAGAGGACACCATGACATCACACAGAGGGTGCGCTAAATGTTCATGTTTGTCATACCAGAGCCAAAAATGTACCGAAATATTTACAATCTGTTATATTTAAGATAGAAAGGAGGAGGAAAGGTACGGTTTTTCGGCCATAGTATTTTGTGCCATTACAGCAACGTCCTTCTTGCGAGCGAAAGGAGACACACACAGAGTCAGTACAATTTGTTCTCCTACCCTCAGAATATTTTCAAACTTCTTCTCCACGTTTCCTAACTTTTGTTATGGCTTTTCCAAGGTGTTCCCGCCTTTTTGAGGGCAGGATTGCAATTTTGTTACGTCCAATTCAGATGGACGCGACTAAGACGTTCAGACTGAAGTCACATGTTAAAAGAATTGTCATTTCACGCTGCGGCGTGAACCTAACCAAAGTATGCAGAGACATTTTTATTTATTATGTCAGGAAATACGGATTACTCGAGTATAGGGTCACTGCTAGCTAGTCGCTAACTTATGCTAGACAGAGCTACAATGGCGTGCGTACAGATATTTTTTTTCTACTTTATGTTCTTTTGGCAATACTTGTGTACTTTTCTAGCCCTTAAAAATAATATTAAAATAAAATGAAATTTCCCTCATCCAGATCCTTTTCCAATCATCTGAAGATTTCGTAATTTCTGATCACGATCTTGACACCCCTCACCCCTTGTTCCCACATCATCATTTTTCCATTTTGTCCCATCCCACATCCATTGTCATCCATCAGTTTCGACATTAACTTGCAAAGTGGCAAATCAATGGTCCGGTTTTGAAATTGATGAGAAAGGCTTGTCGCCGGTCCATCCCTCCAATCGCAGGGGACTCGAAAGCCTCCGTCTCCGTCAAATACCGACTGCGGACGGAGACCTCATCTCCTTTTTTGTTTGCCTTCCCCCCGCTGATTGCCGTCGATTTGATTTGATTTGAGTCCTCGTCCGTCAGAAGGCGTTTTAAGTCCAACGTTGGGAGCGGCTCGCAGGATTTCAGGACGGACCCGTAGGTCGGGCCAAGGAAAACAGATATCTTCCTGCGCGCACGTATCGCGTTCCTCTTCCACTCTCCGCGTAACGTCAAGAAGTCGCCTCGCGAAAAAGTGCAACTCGCCAGGAAAAATACAGCCGAGTCACCTAATTCGCGAACATGAAACATTTCTGGCCAACATTCGGTAAAGTCATCAGATCGTAAGGAGGGAGAGGGGGGCTTTATGAGCCCGCTAAACAAGAACCGTTCATCTCTGGGTTACACTCCGCATCGTGTCTGGCCGTGCTGACTTTGATTTTTTTTAATGAACAGCTCAATATCTAATTCATTAAAGTGGCTGTTTCGTTTGATGCCTTTTCCTGACGCCGGCTGAAGCCGGGGAGAAGGCGAAGAGGGGGGCGGATAATGTCGATGGAGGCTCGGCGCGTCCCGCCGAGGGACGAGGGGACGTCGGTCGATGGCGGCTCCCCCGCTCCGGCCCCCCTCCGCAGGGGCGGAAGCACTTTTAGTCCCTTTGACTGCCGAAGGACGGCAGCGGTAATTGGCCTGGCGCACGCTCGCTTAACAATCGGTGTGGGACGTGCTACCGCGCCGTCGATCCGGCGGTGAAAAAAAGCATACAGAGGCATATTAGGCTTTAGTGCCGTATTAAAAACGAGTGGCCCTCGGCTCAGCTTTGTGCGGAAGAGCCGCTTCGACTGTTGGGCAATTAGCATCTAAATCATTTGGCGAGGAACTATTCCAATGGGGGACCGCCCCCTTTCAGGAAGACCGGATCTCGTAGCGACGGGTCGGTGGGCGATCCGTACGGCATCAGACTCAGGCATGGGCTACACGTAGTCGGGGTTCTTGCAAACGAGCTGTAAATATCCCTGGTTTGCCCTAAATACACCCGGACTTTTATTTATTTGTTTTTTCATCGACACCAAAGGTCTCAAAAACTCCGGCCTCCAGTGAAGATTTTCCAAATCCTCCAGATCGGCGGTTGCGTGTAGCATGTTCAGTAGCTTATGTTCTGTAGGTTATTAAGTTTCATTATTGAATGAAGAATGGTTGGACACAACTTGTCATGTGCCACCTCTCGTTACCTGTCAAGTTAATAATTTACTCTGGTGAACACATCTCAACTATGATCCCAAAATAGGACACTTTATGTTTAATACTTTTCTATGGAGAAATGTATTTATTTATTTTTTATTCATACCTATTTCTTTTTGAGAACAGATCTGAAACTTGATGTTGATTAATTTTTGTGAACAAATATTTATTCATAATTAGGTAATTTCTTTTTGATAACAGATTTTTTCTATGATCCAAAAGACGGCACTTTAGGTTGATTAAAGGTTCAAAAGGTTTGCAGGAATTTCCCAGTTAATATTATGGTCCCATCAAGAACATGTGGAAGACTTGTTTTTTCTTGATGTGTATAGAGTGGATCTTCCAGAGTGTGATCGTAGAGTGTGGGGGCGGGCGGTGTTAAGGGATGCATCAAAGGTGCCTGGACAGCGTTGTTGTTACACAGAGGGCAGCGCCACAAGTCCGAAAGTATTGATTTCCCGCCTTGTCGAGAGGCAGGGAACTGTCATGCGGAGAAAACCGACCTTGGTACCCCCCCTTCCTCTTTCCTCCCCCACACCCGCCACTGCCAGAAGTTTGGAGAGGCGCAGTAACAAACAAGCGGCTACTGGATCTCCAATGGGGAAGTGGGTGGGGGGGAGTGGGGGCGAGCTAACAGTCAAAGCCAAGGCCGGTTCCCCCGAGTTGTCAGTGGGCAGCCGAGTGTCTGCTTATCGCGCCGTTTGAAATGACAATGGCTTGACTTGTATTTTCCTCCTGAGAGCGTACTCAGATCTATAAACCGGAGGCGGGGGGTTGGGGGTGGGTGACGAGCGCACGCGCGCTCGGCGAAGGAGGCGGCAGGTGGCGGCGGAGGAGTGAAAGCGAGGACGACGAGGAGAACGACTCGTTTGCCCGCTATCTAAGCCTTTGAGGCCTACAGAGAGGAAGGAAGGAAGGCCAGGGACGGGGGGGCTTTTTCATGTCGAGGCTGTATCAGGATTTGACGAGAAAAAAGGCTGCGCTGTCACCTGCGGCTCGAGGCGCGGCCAGACGCCTTTTCTCACTCCCCCCGCCGCTCGGCGGAGGAAACGGAGGCTACAAAGCGCTTTGGCCCGGTTGGATCAGGGTGACAGACACTTAAGAGACCTGGATGTAGTCGCCGGCCTTGGATCAGAGTCTTTTGCTAACAAGCTCGGCAACAACTTGGCGCTTTTGTAACACTCAGGCCCATCCAGGGTTTTTTTTCCTCTCTTTCTTTCCATAGCAAATGTATTCACACAGTCTCTTTTTTTATATTTGGAAAAAGTCCTAATAGAATTAGGCGGCTTATTAGTGTCTGGCACTGGAAGAAAGCCTGCATATAAGGCTTGAGGATTTAAAGCACTGTGTTGTTTTTTTTTTGGTTCTAATTTTACACCCTACTGACATACATTAGGCAGCTAGGCCCAAATATGGTAACGCCTAGTAATCTGGGAGCAGAGAGGGATTTACGTGGCCGTCTCGCTTCAACGACGAAGTGACCGGGCATGCTCGGACGATGGAGCGTGAACCTGAAGTCTTAAATTCCAGGTGGCGAACAAAAGGCTTGGGGGCCTCATCTGGTCCGCGGAATTGTATTATATGGCCCGCAATTATCAAGTCTTAAATGTCAACGTCCATGGTTCTCGCTAAAACTTTAAAGTTTTTAGTCAAGAGTCTTGGTACAGCATTTTTTACTTATGATACAATAACGATAAGCGATCCAGCGTACTTGATTATTGGCAAAACGGTTCATTGCCAACCGAGACGATGAAAGTCGATGCTAAAAGGAGCCCCGTCACCCCTCTCGCTCCTGTCTCATTGGGGGTATCGACAGAGTCCCTGGGGAGGGGTCCACCTAACGAATGATCGGTATGGCAACAGGTGACAAAAGTCAGTTCAGTCATTCCAGGCTAGAGGTCACGAAAATAGCTGGGACAAAATGAATCAAGTACTAAAGTAATAGATTAACGAAGCACCAAAGTAATTGATTACTTTGGATAAATAAGAACTAGCAATAGATTACTTTATATATTTAATTTATTTCAGTTATCAAAGATGATTTAATCAATTTCAGACATCAAATTGCAGGTACTTTTTTATATTTCTTCAAGTGTTTGGTGAAAGGAGGGTTTAAAATGTCGACTACTAAATAAATTAAGTATTAAAGTAATTGACTACTTTAGGCAGTTAAACACTAAAGTAATCAATTACTATTGGTACTAAAGTACTAATACATAATTACCGAAAGTAATTATTGTGTCCTTAAAGAAATTGATTACTTTGGTACCTTTACTATCTTAAGTAATCCATTGCTTTAATGTAGGTACTAAAGTACCAAAGCAATCAATTATTTTGAATACTAAAATATTTAAATAATCAATTACTTTGAGGACTAAAGCAATAAAGTATTTGTTGAATTAAGGTACGAAGGAACTAAAGTAATCAATTACTCTAGTTAATTAAGTTCTAAAATGATCAAGTACTAAGGTTATCAATGACCTTAGTGTAGTGACAAAATACTAAAGTAATCAGCTACTTTGAGAACTCAAGTATTTAAATATTTAATTGCTTTGAGTACTAAGGCCTAAAGTAATCGTTAAGGTAATTGCTTAAGATACTAAAGAACTCTATGATCAATTACTTTAGGTAACTAAGTCCTAAAGCTACCAATTACTCATGTGATCAACTACTGTGGTACGTAAATTTTAGTCCCTAACGTAGTCGATTAATTGATTCCTTTAGCACTTGATTCACTAAGTGCCAGACATTTTAAGACCCTTAGTTTATCCAAAGAAAAAAAAATATATGTGTTAGCACCTAGGATAGAATTTCTTGGAAAAATAACAAAACGTGAAAATACGTCTTTGGCATCGATTGAGTTAATACAGTCCATAGTATATAATTACAGCTTTTTGTGGCATTTGACCTTGGCTATGATGTCCCATCGATGACATCCGGCAGGCAAGTCAAGGCGACCACGGGAAAATCTCAGTTTTGACGTGCCTGCTCCCTTCGCCGAAGGGTGGAAACAAGATTGTCCGAGCAAACAACACGAGAACGTCCTTTTATTTGCCAAAAAAAAAAAAAAAAATGTTCCTCGTATCCATCCCGTGTATTCCCCGTTGGCCCCCGACATGCTGGAAATGCCTGCTTTAAGTGCTGCTCCGACATTAGCTGAGTGTAGTCGCACAATTTGGCCTGGGGACAAACGCAAGAAAGGCCCTATAAATATGGATGCGCTCCCCCCTACGCCCCCCCTCCATATCTCCACTTCTTTTTCAACCCGCTGTCCCCCGCGTACGTGTGTGTTTGTGTGTGCGCGGCGCCATTTCTCTGTCAAAGCGTGTTGCCACTCTTTGTTTACTCACACTGACAGAGATACACTCGCCACTGCTAAGTGAGTGCCAAACAGCTTTCCAACACTCCTGGAAATAGGCCAGTCACAGGAATCGCTTTACCAAAGGGAAACGGAAGAAAAATTCACGGGTAAATTTCTGGAAAGTTTTCTCTGGAAGTTTAGCGCAAGGCGGTGGTTCTCAAGGAAAGAGAAGACTTTTCGCGACCCCCCCACTGACTAGCGATAATAATCGTATTAGTATTCTAAATTCTTTTTAACATAAACAAAAGAAAAAAAATAAAGCAATTATTTTTTACAGTGTCTATACGGGTTACGGCGTAGTCTAAAACTGAAAAAAATAAACCAAATGCGTCAAAGGGCCAGAAAAAATTATGAAAATGTTTATTTTATTGCAATAACATTTAACATGACAAAAACAAAGCCTTTTCCGAGGACTTCTAACAATTATATCCAGTTTCGTCATTTTTGTGATTGCTACTTTTTTTAATTTGGTGTACTGTTCGCTCGCCCAAAATATGGCAAAAAATAATCTGGATATTCTCCAGGTCCTACCTCATGCAAGCAAAATAACCATGAATAACAAATAATTTTTTAATGAATTTGAAATAATTCAATTATATAATAATATAATTAATAATTAATAATAATTTAAAAAAAATAAAATAAATAAATTAAAAAAATAAAAACAAGTACAAAAAAAAATAGTACAATCTCTGAAGACACCGCGAACTATACCTCAAAACTAAGGCTGTTCAAATTTAATAAAGTCGTAAACTCATTATTTATTTTCTGTGGCAGTTGAACTCTGGTAATATTCGAGCCAAATGAAGACGTTTCCTGTCAATGGAACGTGTAGAAAAAATGTGGTGGTGAATGAAAATGTCATTTGATCAGTACCAACGGTACAAATAGCAAACGCCGGAATGGATATTTTCAATTGCGACGACCGCTCTCGTTATGAACTAAAAATGAAAAATCCGAATCATAGAAAATTGCAATTATTCTCATAAAACGTAAAGGGCAATTGGACTAAAAAGGTCCTTGTTATATAGATGTCATAGCCTGTGATAAGGAGCAACACCTCACCATTGTTCTGCTCCAATCAACTCGCCCGTCTTATCATCCAAAACAAACACACGCCGCCATTTTTTATGGCTTTGTTTCACAGGTCGTTAGGCCAAACACAGAAGATTAGTTTTCCAGACGGCCGCGTTATTATCGCGTAGTTATGACAATCATCTTCATTAGGGCCGCGGTCGCGGGGAAGACGGGAGGCGGGGTTATAGAAACGAGGCGGCGTGTTCTATTTCGTGTTTATTTTGGACGCCGTTTCTGGATTGGAACGTCCACCCTCAAAAATCAGCGGGGTCTCCGCTTATTTGACGGGCGTGAAAGAAACGCCAATGAAGCGGCGGCGACGCTCCCCGGGCCGGGTCCTCGCCAGACAGCTTTGCGCTGCAGCTGCGCATATGCTCCCGAGGCGGGAAGATACGCGCCCTGTCACCGGGCTAATTAGCATGTGTTAGCTAGTGAGAGAGCGCCAGAGAGTGAGAGGGGCGGCCCTGTGTGATGTGTACTCAAGTGGAGTAAAACACTGGGGCAAGGACCGCGCTAATGGCCCATTTCCTCCCAGCGGGGGCCCCTCCCTGACGCCTGCGCCCGCGCTGGCATCGGCGCAGCCACGGGGCGCCCGCCGGGCTGCCAAGGCGCCGGCGGGGGCAAAGGTACGCCGGCCCGGATCTGGTCCTTCGCCACACTAACGGCGGGTGACGGCGACACGCTAATGCGTGCTAACGTGTTCACCGGGCTGTTAAACGCAGAACAAGTAGATTGGCTTCCAAAAGTGGGACAGCTGCTCGACATGGTGCAAATTAAACGTGATTGAAAAAAAATCTTACTTCAAAGGCATTTTCAGGCTTTTCTTCAGATGGATACCAATACGAGTACCGCGGGCCCCCGGTTTACGAGATTAATCCGTTCCGCTGTTGGTATCGTAACGCGAATTCGCTGTATGGCGGGGAATGTTAATTAGCTAATACCTCAGGTAAAAACATGCAAATTGTGTATACATATTAAAAATTGGGAACAAAATAGATACAATTAAATACAATTAAATCACATCATAAATAAAACAATATATAAAGGATTTGTTTACATTTGTTATGGCCATAAAGTATCCCCTAAATGAAGGTAGCCTAGCCTAGCCTAGCCTTCTTCCTCTTTTTTTTAATTTTATTTATTGACCACATCAATTGCATGCATATTTCGTTTATATTTCTTCTCCATTTAAGTTGGACCAGACAGAACAAATCGCAATTTTATGTATTTCTGTTTAATGAAGCATTAAACAAAGTACTATCTCTACATTGCAGATTCCGGTTATTGCAAGTATTTTTGTGAACGTAAACCCCCTTGAACACTGTAGATAAAAACATTAGACAAAAACAATCCTCTTAATATGAGTTTAGCTTTCTATGGCTAGCCAAACATATTAGCATGTTAGCAAGAATTTCCTAGCAAAAACTTATCCATATTTAAGAAAAAATGTATCTTATTTAATGTATATGAATTAATGTATATTTTTTCCCCACAAAAGTTATGATTTTCCATTTCCACGAACTTCTACTGCAACGTTTTTGCCAGCCGCTAATTCAAATTGATCAGGCCCGGATTCGCTAACTATATTAGCATATATGGCCGCTGACAGACTGTCCGAAAAAGTCTTTTATTTCCCCCTGGTGTCACTCAAAGCAACTGGAAACCGAGCGACTGTTTTCCTAAGAAGCTTTGTAATTCTTACAGTTGCTCGACAGTAAGATTGAGTGACTGCTTTTAATTAGCCAAGTACGAACAGGGAGAAGTGGGGAAAATAATATTATGATGGAACGGGATTAGATAGGAAGAACAAAACTCAGTAGGGCGCGGATCAACAAGGCCGCTCAATCCAAATTTGAACCAGAGTTTAAACAAACAATGTCTGCAAATACCTCAGGTTACACGTATTTTTAGACATTTTTTAGACAGAGCGAGCCAAAATCGGCGTCATCTAAGGTCACCTGAGCTTTAAAACGGATGGATGGATGCAAGAACGTTTCGTACGACGCTAATGAAAAAGCTGACGAAAACCTCATCAAACGCAACTCTTACAGTACGCAGCTAAAAATACTAAAAATCAAAAATTCAATTGAACTGAGCAACATGGGGACATTTTTTACATTTTTTTTTTTAAATCAAGAGATTCAATTGCTGGAGCTTATATTTTTATTTCAGATATTTCCAAGTGTTTGATCAAAGGATGGCCTAAAAATGGCTGGTACTAAAGAATCGATAATAATAATATGATAGATAGATAATAGATAGATAATAATAATCGATTACTTTGGTACCCAAATTGATTTTTAGTACTTAGTGACCTAAAGTAATCAGCAATTAGAACCAAAAGTAATTCATTTCTTTAGTACTTTAGTACCTTAGGTAATAAATTATGATTGGCTTTTAGTGCTCAAAGTAATTATTCTAGTACTTTAGTACCTCAAGAAATCAATTACTTTCGTACTTAATTCATGTAGTACCAGCCATTTTTAGATGCTCTTTCGGCCAAACACTTAAGAAAAATGTAAAAATATAATAAATAAGTACTTGCACCTGAATCTCTGTTTTCCGATTCATTTTTTAGTACCTAAAGTGATCTATTACTCAAGTACTCGATTAGTACTTTCCTTTTTAAAAAAAAATAGATTATTTTTGTACTTAACGTATTCAGTACCAGCCATTTTTAGAATGCTCCTTTGGCCGAAATACCTGAAAAAAAAGATAAATAAATGCGCAATTTCTGGACTCATTATCAGAAAAAAAAAAAAAAAATGTAAGCAATAATTCTTTGCGATCAAAAAGGGTCAAAGCAGCAGTGCATTTTGGTTGGCTGAGATTAGCGTCATTGCTATAATTGCACAACAACGTCATATTTTGAAGGTGAAAAACCGGCGGGGACAAAAGAGGCTGCCAAAAACCCAGATTGGAATTCCCCGACCATCAGAACGTTGAACCACACGCGTGAACTACTGCGTAATGAAAAACGTCCGAAATATTCTTTCTCACCACGTCCTCGCGGGCGAGTATCTAAACACGCGACACTTCACAGGAGAACGTGGAGGATCGGTGTCAGGTGGATTACACGGAATGATGAGGTGATGCGTGTCCCAGAACACCCCCCCTTAAATCGCTCCTCCCCCACACCTCGCCGATGTCCTGATTAAAAATTTCAGCTCGGCTGCCTTTCTAATTAATTAGCGAGGCCACTCAGAGGAGCGGCGGACCAATTAGTCTGCAGCGAGGCCGATGATGCCTATCGCTGGAGCATCACCGCGCAAGCTGTCGCTTGCCGGCCCGCGGCATGGCCGGGACCCTTGGGGAAGGGGGCGGGGGGGGCGATCGCGCAACGGCCTGCCTGCTTTACATGCATCAAGGTGTTTGGATTGACACCATCAGATATTTGATTACTGTACTTGGGAGGTGTTTCCACTATTTTGAAGCTCTCATGTTGCAAATCAGCCATGCGTCCATTTTTTGGTACCGCGTGTCCCCGTTACGGTCTCGGAGGAACCGATTCCAGCTTTTAGGTAAATTTATACCGGGTATGACGGAGTTTTCGCGTCAGGATGCTTGTTCGGTTATTTACAGGGACACTCTATCCACTTGAAACCCAGCCTATTCGTTTGTGTCCACCGCTGTGTCCATTTTGGAGTTAAGACATGAGAAATCATTGGAAATGCAAGGAAGTGCTCTACTGAGTACACTGAGTTAAAAGATATAGATCAAAAACTAATGTCCACCACAGTGAACACAAGTGGACACAACTGTCTACCAATATTGGGGTTTGAACGTTTTTGATACATCGGGTGCAAAATGATAAAAGGACAGTTTTGAAACGATTCATTTTGATTTAGCGGGTTTACGGCTCAGTTCAATATGGTACGGGTAAAACCAAAAAGGTACGATGATCTGGCTTTTGTTGTCATATATTCGGAATGGTACAAGACACGAATTCCATGAGGTGGTTCCAACATTTTTTTTGTTTTCTTTTGGATTTTTTGATAGCAAGTATTTCCTGTACAAAAACTTGGACCAGTATATAAGCCACCGCTGCAAAAATTTAACAAAATAATGTCCTAACATTATCCTAACATCAACTCAAGCACAGTTGTATTTCATAGTTTTTCCATAAAATGACGCAAATATTTGCTTAACCCGTGTTTTTTTTCCTGTTGACTAGCAAAACAAAAAACAAAACAAAAAAAACAGATAAACTGCTCAAGGGCTCAAAGCATGAGAAAAAAGTTGTCTGAAAAAGTCCGAAAAATTTGCTATATCGCAATACGGCTTTTTATTTCCCTTCATTTAAAAAAAAAAATGCCACTTGAACCACGTGACCGTAAATCCGCGCAGACTTACAATTAGCAAAAAATCTCATTTCCACTTCAGGTGCTCGTCATCGTCTTGTACAAGTCGCCATTTTGATAAAAAAGGGTGCTGATACGGCATTTTCTTGACGACTGAAAAAAACAGCCAAAAGCAAGTGGAAAAGCCTGTTTTTTTTCTTCCTTCTCCACATGACTGACGCACAAACACGATCTGGCACGCAAATAATTACAAAGTGGCATGTTTGAGAATAAAAAATGAGCTTGCGTGGCAAAAACACACACGCTAGTCACTTTCGATGCCGTAGTGGCTGATTAGCGCGAAAAGCCAAGTGAATATTAGAGGAGCGCTAGGAGGACGTCAAAGCTTTGTGTTAGCGTCTCTTTCATTAGACGCAACTCCAGTGGACACACACACACACACACACACACACACGCAGTAAAGCCACAAGGCGGCTTGAAAACAGATGTACTTATTAGATCGACGTGTCTGACATTTTGTCGACATAAGTAATTAATTTCGCCTTTCTATTGGGAAGGTCCAAAGAGCCCAATTAGCATGCCTAATATTGCCGCATCGCGTTAAAAAAAAACATATTTTTCTTCCCCCCCTTTTAAATACAGAGGGAATATTCAAATGGCTCGCCTTCATTATTCAAAGGCGTAAGCAAAAGTCACGGGCAAAGAGACGAGATGGGAGTTGCACTCGCGGGAGCGCCGGGGAGATGATAATCAATCTTTTATTTCTGCAAATAAACACAACGTGCGCGCTCTAGCTTAGCGTCTGGATTCATTCGAGTCGCTTGTACGTTTGCTCATTTTGAAAAGGCTTTTTTTAACAGCTTTTGATTGATTTGGCGACGAAATTTAACAATTAGCGACCGATTAACCTGCTAAGTGTTCCATTCGACGGAATAGCTCACGGTGACTCGGTACGCTAGCAAGCTAATTCGGTGAATAAAACATTTCGGCAAAAATTCTGGAAGAATCAATGGATTTCTTAATGATAAATTCATTTATCATGAAGCCTTCCCCAAGGCTATGCTTACAAGGAAATGATCCAAAAAAAAAAAAAAAAACAGCAACACAGTGAAAGAATTAGCCCGAAAATGCATTGAGCTAACATTAGCAAAGAACCAGTTTGGGGTTGAAAAATTTGATAGCATTTGATAGATACTAAAATCACTAAAAAATCAATGAAAATACCATGATTTTTTTTTAAGTATAATCTGCGATATTGGCACCAATTAATCGGTATCGATCAATACCAAAATCTCAAACTTAAAATCGAGCTGATTTCTTCTGTATACTGCCTGCAGTATTTGGTCCAATCATTTACATATGTTTTATACCAAATACATTTCACATCAAAGGGAAAGCATTGAATGAAGACACAAGGGAGCTGAAATTTCACCCAGATGGTGAGAAAATATCAAAAGTTCAAATTGGAACGACCATTACCAGGAGTGCGAACGATGTGGAAGAACGCGTCCAAAAAATGGACACAATACTGCACAAGGGTTAAGATACATTTTGGAATGTTTCAATTGGAACAATAACGCCGTCTCCTTTATGCTTGCCGTAAGCAGAGTCCGAAAAAAAGACGAAATCCGAGCGACAATATAAAAGGTCAGGTAGGGGGAGTGAGAATTTTAAAGTTTATTTGATTCCGTTTCTTTCTGTCTTTTTTCTTTTTTTATGGCGGGCCATTGTGGTTCTGTGTTTTCTATTTTCACAGTTCGTTCAGGTATTTGTTTTCAGGCGAACTCGGGGGGCCCCACTACTGCAAGGCCCCCGCTCTCTGGCCCGACTCTCCCACTCGTCTAGCTATAACAAAGTCAATATTACAAAGAGGTAACACATGTCGAGGTATGCTCCGGGCCCGCAGCGCCGCTGTGATCCAGGCATCGGGACATACACACACATGCACGCGCACACACACACCAACTAAGCAAAGCAACACGCTGTAAAAGAATGCATACCTCCGCGAAGAAAAGTCTACCTTTTTGGGTGATTTTTGTGGTTTAAAAAGTGTTATTTTGGCTCTTAGGTGTGTTCACTTGTGCGTGTCACATGTGTGAGTGCAAAGTACTTGTTGGTGCATTTGGAGTGTGTGTGTGTGTGTGTGTGAGTGAGTGAGGGTCAGTTTGTTTTGTTTTTCCCCTTACTTCAGCACATCTGAGGGAGCTTTTCTGGAACTCCTGAGCCCTGTCTAAACAAAGATGGCCCAAAGTGAGGCGGGGGGGGGGTCGTGGGCGTCTCACTGTAACCGTGTGCGACTGTGTGTGTGTGTGTGTTTGGGATTCTTCAAGCAACCTGGGACCTGAAGGGCCTTGCGAAAAAAAAAAGAGGAGGGGGGTAGGAAACCGAGCCCCTGAGAAAAGCAGCTGGAAACACGGAGACTTGCGGTCTTTTTTTTTTTTTTTTTTTGTCTGCCAACTCCTCTTCATCCCTTCATACCACCTCCTCGCTCGTCCTCTTCCTCCCATCCTTCCCCTGGCCCAGCTGCACTCACATGTGTACCCCCACCACCACCGTCAGCGTCCCTCCCACCCCGAGTCAATGCCACTGCCAAGGCGAGGCAAAGCGTCGCAGCTGCGAACGCTTTACGGGCCGATTTAACGCCGGCCCAAGCGGAGGAACGAGATTCATTAGGTCGGCGTTAGCATGGGGATGCGGTGAAAAGTTAACATGCGATCGGCGCGGAAAGGAGGAGAGGAAGAGAAGGACGATTCTCACGATCTGGCCTTCGTCACAATTTGTCATCGCTAACGACTGCTAACGTGTTGAATTTAGTCTGTGGTTTTTTTAATGAGTTAACAAAAAGAACAAAAATGGGTGGTGGCTAAAGCTGAACTGGCAACAATTTAAGTAAAAAAAAAAAACTCTCTCAAGTTGGGCTGCACGATTATTGCTGAAATATTTACCACGATTATTTTGGTCAATATTGAAATCAAGGTTATTCATCAAGTTTGGTCAAACATGCCTATTTATTGCCCTTTTTTTTTAAACTAACTGTGTATAAACAAGGCTTCAAGGCTTTACACTTACAAATAATAATGATAAACTAAAATAAACAAAGTTTATTTATAATTAATGGGAAAAAAAGTTAACGCACAGGGCAACACAGCTAACTTACTTGAGTGCATACCCAATTAAAAAATATATTGACTATTTTTATTTAATTTGAGAGCTTTTTTGAAAAATGATAAAATTTGTTTTTTTCTGCATGTTGCATTTTATATACATATATATTAGGGCTGCATGATTATGGCCAAAATATGTATCAAAAATTGGTCATAATCGAAATCACGATTGTTCATCAGGTTTGGTCCAATGTCTATTTGTTGCCCCTTTTTTAAAAAAAAACAAAAAACAAACAACAGGCTACAAACAAGGCTTCAAGACTTGATACAATAATAATAAAAAAAAAAAAATAATAATGAAAACATATTCACCCAAGACATGGCAAAACTTGGCACACGGAGCAACAGAGCTAACTTGCTGAGTGCCAACCAATGAAAAAACGAAGCCTACTTAGAACCAAGCATATTATTTACTTTGAAGCAAATTTTAATCGTCATGTCATTTTCAGTCATTTCAAAACAGATTTTTTGAAATTAGGGGACAAACTCCGCACCCTTTCACACTGGTAAATAATATATTAGTGTGAGGGAAACATTTCCAAAAACGTCTTCCTCATTTTGCTAATGTGTGCCTGAAATTTCGGCCCTCAATTGACCCAAGAGAATACGGTGAGTTTTCAAAATAAAACATCTTTCAGACTCAGATAACACATCAAACGTAAATAATTATTTCGGGTGCTGTTGCTTCACGGGCCGGTACGGGGTCACGGACCGGTGGTAGGGGACCCCTGTCCTAAAGGACCTTGACTCGTCGGGAAAATATTTGATCTGAAGGCCGGTCGGTGCGTCCTGTGACTGGAGAACGGCGTCTAGCCGCCGCTTGGTCCCCTCTATCTTGTGAACTTTGTAAAGCTGATAAAGATGAAAAACACGCTGATGGACTTTTCCTTTTGGTGCACCGTTTCCCTCCGCCAAGACGACGCACACGCACTTGCGCGACTCTGGGAGTGACACGCTTCTTTTTAGTCGTCATGTAGCCGTTGCTTAAACCTCTTCCTTCCTTCCTATTTTTTTTATTTTTTATTTTTCCTATTATTTGTTCACGTCTTTCTTCTTGTAGCTTGTCATTCGCCAAGCCGGGAATGCGGTGACCATGGAAGTTAAGCGCTCGCCGCGCGCCTGAACGCATCTTTTAGCGATGCTGGCGGAGGTAAATGCTCTTAAAATTTTGGGGGTAACGCATTTGAGTTCTTATTGTGATAAGGGCACGAATCGTGCGCAGTTTGTTTCATCTTTATGTGAATGATAAAAATCTGATGCATGCAGAGAGGAAAACTTGTGTGTGTGTTGATGTTTAGTGTGTGTGTTTGCACTGCGGAGGAATGTGGGAGGATGGTGTGTGTAGTCGCACCCTGCAGGCGACTGTGACGAGTGTGATGACTAAAATGTCAGACTGGCGGAGTCTCAGCAGCGGTGGCCTCCTGTCGCAGTCACGCTTTAACAATGTGTGTGTGCGTGTGTGTGTGTGTGTGTGTGTCGCCGACAAATACTCTCTGACTCACATTTTCTCGAACTCCCCCCTTGTGTCACTCGCTCTCACTATGGCCCCCACTTCATCAGTTGGACTTCTGTCCTGCGCTACTCATGCGACATATGGTCTTGAGCTGCATTTAGGAATGCTGGGAAATTGGAAACATCCCACACGGAGCTTGAGAAAAGGGTTCCGGGTGAATCGAAACAATCAATATGGCTGATGATTGTGATGATCTGGTTTTGTTTGTGGATACTTTGATGGACAACAGTCAGGGTCAATGGCAATACAAATGTATGATTTTTTTTTTTATTTTGGGGTTTGTGATTATCTTCCCGTACATTTTTTAAAAACATATTTTTTGGATGGCACTGAAAGGGATACTTACTTTTCAGTGGTAAGTTCATCATTTGTCTATATTTAACTCATTCACTTCCAGTGATGCCCTTTGACGCCGAAGGACTAATTTTGAGAAAAGTTAACCCATTCACTGCCAACAACGGCTTTTGACTTCAAAATTGGATTTTAACTGGGCTGGCAGTAACTGTACAATTGGAAGCTTTAAAATCTGATTTTTGCCATTTGTTGTCGACGGAAAATTACGTCACAGGTTGTCACCTGTTTTTCTGCGGCTGGTCATGTGACATTCACAAGATGAGCCGTGATTGGTCGTTACATGAGCCCTGAGTACATGTGGCTGAATGTTTTTTTTCTTTTTAAGGTTTTAGCTGTGCATGCGCTCTAAAAACTCAAAAATAACCTAAATATAGGTTAAAAAAAGAGGAAATATTGACCCAACTTTCTGCATTTTTTTTATACCAAACTTTTTTTTTTTTTAAAGTTGTCTTGTGCAAAATGATAAATTTTTGTTCTGTGCCAGTGCTTCTCACTTATACTTTGCCAAGCACCCCTAGAAAAGAGAAAACTTTTCACGCCACGACACGCTGACTATAAATAAGATTATTATCTATAAAAATGTTCTAAGTACGAGTATATCTTAACCCATAGGTGTGGAACTCCAGTCCTTGAGGGCCGGCATCCTGCATGTTTTCCGGTTTTCTTTCCCCAACACACCTGATTCAAATGATTAGCTCATTAGCAAGCTCGGCAAGAGCTTTAAAATGATCCCAATCATTTGAATCAGGTGTTTTTGAGGGAAAAGGTTTGAACACATGTAGGATACCGGCCCTCCAGGACTGGAGTTCCACACCTGTGCCTTAAACTGTAACCTTTTTTACCTTAAAAAAAAATCAACTTTCATCAACTGTTAATTATTTTTTACAGTTTTTGTTCAGGTTACAGCTTAGTCTAAAGCAGAAAAAAAATACCATTCATCAAACGGAAAAAAAAAGCGATGAAAATTCTTATTTTATCGCAATTACACTTCACATGACGAAAACAACTTTTACATGGCTTCCACCCAACTGTGGTGCTAACTCGACCTATGATTATATTTCAAACATCCCGCCGCTCATTGAGAGAACACATTCATTTGCAACGTTTTGAAATTTACAGTCATTTCATTGATTCCTTCCATCTTGCACACTGTCCCTTTAAAAATATCGCAATGCATTTCAAACAAAACGAATAATCGGCGCGGATTGTCCTGGAAACATCTGATTACAAGCCCTTTTGCCGACTTTGATGAGAAAAGAGGAAATTTGCTGAAATTAGGCCCGCCTGTACCCTGCCTTACTTACAATTGAGTGTTTTATTGTAACGCAGCTACATATTAGTCTTATACATAGTGACACATGACTCATAGTTTGTCAGAGCTCATTAGTTAAAAGCGAAGGGAGCAGAGCGGCCGCTTCCATGTATGGGCCTTGAATGGAAGGCGGGAAGACGGAAGGAGCGCGCGTGAATACATGAAAAACACATGCGTGTCGCTGCCGATCCGCCGGGGACTCACGGCCCATTTGGTTGCCATTAGCATAGCTCTGGCCCGCCGTGGCCCGTGTCAGAACCCAGATGCGCAGCTGCGCAGAGGACAGGGACCTTTGCCTCAGCGACTGGCAGCCGCCGGGGCTCCAAAGCAGAACTGACAGGGGCGACGGGCCTTTTTGCACGCTGGGGATGGGACGGACAAGCGCAAGCTGGGGTTTTTTTCTTCTTCTATTTGGACCCCACACAACTCCTTCCTCGCCCACCGCCGTCGTTTCCCTCCGGAAAAGCACCTCGGTTTCGTCTGTATTTGTTTACTTGGCATCACTTTGCGATTTAAAGTCAGATACTAATCGAAGCACCAAGGCCGGCCGATCCTAATTTGGATCCGTCAAAATGAAGGCCCTGCAGCAGACGCTTTCAAATATGGAGCGTGACGCTAGTTGACTTTTAAGTGGTTTTCCTTTCGAAAGGTTTTCGTTTCTTGGCTCCAAATACCGCCTCTTTTACAACTAATTGTTAATTGATTGATTGAGTTGATCATTATTTTTTATTCACAATGAAGGCCTTTATTAAACCTCCGAAATAAGTATTTTCACATATTTTTTAAGAATGTTAGACATTAAATCACAGCCTATTTGACTATTTTTATCCAGCTTTTAATTTATTTTTTTATACAGAAAATTATTGAGACTCTATTTTACTCTATATTTGAAAAAAAAACTGCAACTTAGTACCTTGGCTGGAATGTCTGGACAAGTCTGTAAAGATATGTAAATATGTCTGAGACTGAATGAGTTCAAAACACACAGAGCCGTTTTCTGGTTTTGGTCATGTGACATTCACGCTGAGCTGCGATTGGTTGTTACTTGTGATGTCATTTTCAGTTGACTGTTTCAGTTAACTGTTCATTGTACCGGAATTATAATTTGCCGAATTGATTATAGACAAAATATTACTTTTTCATGGTTAAATAAGAAAATCAGATCGCAAGCTTATCGGGTGATTTTCAAAGTTGCTTGCTGCGCAGGAATCATTTTATGTGGGAGTTTGACATTCGTCAAGGTCGTAAAAAGTCAGTTCACATTAGGGTAAAACGAAATTGAACGGAAGCCAAACTCCTCCGTGAAAGATGCTTTCATTTACGTGCTTTTAATGTTAGCATAGCACGGACTATTGTACTGAGCAACCAAGTGCTTTGCTATCTATTTCCTTCTCCGTGGTCATCAATTCACGCCCCCGCCTCTTTTGTTTTTTTCATGACTGATGCTATTCTTTAGAAGAATCACAAAAACGTCAGTGAGTCTAACAAAGCTAACAAACAAGCAGAAATAAAAAACTAACCGACAATTAGCTTTAGCATACGTTACGCGCTTGCTTATATGTTCTGACAGCACTCGACTACAAAGCCTTTCTTTATGCGTCTTGCGTTATTTGTCACCTGGTTCCAATATGGACGCTGTGCGGTCCTGACGTCTCAATCCGAGGCCAGGGCCCGTCTTTATGACACGCAACGCCGCCGCGCCTCTTTTCCCCGGCACACATTGGCCGCACATTTCTGTCAGGAAATTGGCAACGTTTTCAGCAGCTCAAGCTCACGGATGAGATAATACCTCGCGGCCGGGGGAAGACGAGAGGACAAGATGCTCCCGGTGTTGTAGGACCCATTCCGAACGGGCAAAACACGAGGCGCGCACATGGTACGCACACGGGGTTTTCATTTTATGAGCCGGGCTTTGCTTAACTCGCCCGACAAGAATTGCGGTCTGTGGCGACGTGTTGAACACGGGTAAAGGGATTCCATTAAAGTGGGAAGGAACAGACCATCTGTGTGGCTTTGCATTTTGCAGAGATGCTGGAAAGAAGATAAAAAAAAAAAAAAAAGCCCGCTGGCGTGCATTTACGACATTAAAAACGACAGCGCGCTGGTGCAGCTGAACAGGATGCTATTAGTCAAAGATCACCGTTGCTTCTGTGGTCTCATTGTGTCTTCGCTGACGTCCGATTCCTGCTCGGGCTCGGTTGCATGTGTCGCTGTTGGTCCCGGGCCACGGGGTCTGTTTACAAGGCTCGCCCCAGCCAAGAGTCCAGCCTGGAACCATCTTGTTCCAACGCTACAATGCTTCCACCCATCTGTCGTGCTAACGTTCGTCACGGTGAGCCCAGGGCCGTCGCCGGTCATGACTGTTTACAAGTTGGCCGGGACAGGCGCCGCTGGCCAAGCATAACAGCCATGAAACATCAAGCCCGCGGCTAAACACTAGCCGGCAATGACACACAGACACTTGAGTCAGATAAGGGCTGAGAATGATGCGGAGTGAGTCGAGTTGTTGATCGCGACGGCTAATCGGCAGCTGTGCGACACTCAACCCGCGACCCCAAAATGCTCGCATTTTTGCGTCCTTTCAATTTGCTTCAGGAAATCCGGACTACAGTGCTTGTCTAGCGGCAAATCAAAAGACAAACTCTACCATACAACCGTCCTTGTACAGGACAAGAGCTCAAAAAATTCTGTTCCGCACTGAACAAAGCTAACCAATAATACGGTGAAAAACTAGTCCACCGAAACATCATCCAGTATGGCTTGAAAAAAAAGGCCTTTCTACAAGGTAAATACAGAAAATGCTAAACAAACTGAACCCAGTTCAGTAACTGGCAGGACAAGAACATGTAGAATCCGTAGAATGGAAGCTTTCAAACGATGCGCACAACACAAGAGAACCGTGTACTACTGTGACTCATACACTATTTAAAGACTGCTGAAAAGTCATACACTGGTGGTACGCGCTGGATATTTTAGGTTCTTATAAAATAAAACTGTAAAATGCATGCCAGACAAAACTACAAGTATTTTTAAGCAAACTCTCGATTGAAAGTTTTACGGTATGGGTGGAATACTGTATTTGAGGTCACTATGCAACAAAAAGACCGGAACTACGTGAAACGAACCAACTTCAACCGCTCGAAACGACACTCTGACTCGAATGTTGAAAAGTCATTATGGGCTGGATATTCCAGGCCTCCTTACAAACACCACCCTAAATAGAACGGAGCCAACACCTTTAAAATAGTGATAAAACATTAGTTTACAATTTGTATATGATGTACGAGCATTTTATGACTCTTCACCTACACCAAAACCCACTAGACCCAACCTGTGGTAGTGTGACTTGTACCTTATCTAAAGAACGGTGAAAAATCATACATTTGTGATAAGGGCCTCATCTTTTGGGCACCTTTAAAATGGCGATGCTGCATGCCAAATACTTCTGTGACTGGTACACCCAAAAGAAGAAGTATTTTGACAAGACATACTGTATGGATGGGATATTACGGAATACCTTTGAACAGGTGACAATTGAACAATGTTACCAAATCAGTACTACTGCGATCTACACTACAGGTACTACAGGTTTCACCTATAGTACAGGTGAAATGCTATATTTTAGGATCCCTAGCAAAACTAGGTAGCAGCTAGGTAGTAGGTAGTAGCAGATATACTTGAACTAAACAAACTCGTACTACTCTAAACGGCAACTATAGAATCTTAGTCGTACCTTATGGGTTCAATATTTTGGCATGATATGCAAAAGGGAACTGAGCCAAACCCATTAAGAGTTCTGAAGTCATACTGTATGATCTGTATGCTATGGACAGTTAATTTATGACTAGCAAAACCCAGAGGTACAAACGCGACGCGGAACCCAGCGTAGTCAATGGAAACTGAAAAACAGCGTACTGAGCTGTACTTTTTGTCGGAAACTGTACTAAAGCGCCATGACACAAAGCCCCTCTCTTCTCCCGTCCCGTCCCGTCCTTTATCGCATGTCGGTCTGCTTGTTTCGAGCCAAAGAGGAAACCCTGGCGAGACGCTAACACAGTGACTAATGCTGTGTTTCTGGCCAGGCCTCAGATAACACAACCTCCTCCCCCCTCCCCAACCTTCTGTGACAAATAAGCGGGAGGGGAGCGGCGGGATCCGGGCCCGGTGCTCGTCCCCGACCCAAGCCGGGCCGGGATAGAACTCGGGCCAATACTCGGTCGCACGTACGAAGGGGGCGGGAGCCGTGTTTATTCTTTTGTCTCTCTTGTTTCGTCTGTTAAAGCAAACGCAGATGTTTGTGATGGCCGCGTCGGACACATCTGCACGCTGGCTTCCTTATTAAGAGCCTTGTAATCAATTTGTATTCTTTCAACTTCTTCCTCTGTCATTCTTTACTTGTGAAGGCCTTAACATCTCTTCCTGGCTCAAAGTCGAAGTCAATCTAAAAAACAAGAGCTCACCCCCTTCGCCTTATTCCGCCTTTAGTGCCTCTTGCCGCTTTAATGTGTCTTAATGCCGCAGTCTGCTTAATGGCCCAGATATGAGAGGTTGCTGCTAGCTGGCGTAATAAGTCCGTGATTAGAGGGGCGCCTTGTCACAGCGGCGGCCCCGCAGATAGTGCCACGCTCTAATTGCCGTATTAGACGCCCCTTAACTATCTCGTCAGCTGTCAGACGCCGGCTCGTAAACAGCGGAGGTGCGCTTGATATTTCCATTTGTTTGTTTGCATCTGCCGGTGCTACTGTTAGCACCGCCGCACATGAAGCTAATTAGCAAAAGGCATCAATCTGCTAAGTGCGGATACCGGGGCGGTAAAGCTGAATATGGGAGACGATGTCTTTCCATTCCAAGTTGATTTATTGTTACTTTTTTCAACTGAACCGAAAGTATAAAGTTCACCACTTACATATGGGAAGAAACCTTATACTGAAGCTATACGACGAGGATCGCTAGCAAACCCTAACCTTAACCCTAACCCTCAGCACAATTTGAAATGTCAACGCAATCCTGTTGAACAGACAGGGAAAAATATATATATATTTTTTTTTTATTTTTAATCAAAGACAGGTCTTGAAAATATATAAAATCCATGACAGCACACTGCAATGAATCCTGAGATAGTTTGCCAACCGGAGTTCAAGCAAGACGCCGCGAGATAAATCAACCAAAATTTGCAGAGCAAAAAGTTTAACTCATCGCTAACGTTTAGTTCCAAACAAAGATTACAGTGTGTCGTCATGATCGCAAACAAAAATAAATACAATGCATCTTTCAAATTATTGTCCGTTGAACTCTTGACCCATAAATCGTCGAAAATCCATCCTAACGGCGGGTTATAACTGAGTGGGGCTTAATCCTCGCTCCCTCCGTTTACCTGAATATCTTAAAGACGGTCAAATAGTCTGCCTGACTGGTTGATGTAATAAACCATTTGTCAGATTAGCTCATTATCACGTTGTAAGAGGTTTTACAACCTGAGAGCGTGGATTTTGGATTTGCATTTGGATTTTACATCCAGCAATGTCCAAAATCTATCAAAGGTGGTTCATGTTGTTTAAGTCCATGAAAGTGCTCAACTATGACAGATGCGTAACATAAAAGGTCGATCCTTGCCTATCGGAGCCGCTCTCATTGACCATTTCGGGACATTGTGAAATCCAGATTGTCAGATTGGACTATGACCAGCCACCATTTTACGATTTGCACAATTCTCACGCCCGACGACTGTAAATTCGTAACGATTCTGATAAGCGGGAGCTACAGACTTGACCGTGGAGATCATGCTGACTGAAAGCAGTCATCAAAGCAACTACACAGTTATCGCTGACTTGTTGTCGTTATGGATTTCATAATCAACCCGAGATGTTCCAAATGCTTCGGGTTACCGCGGGACCTCCGTTCATATTGGCTTGCTGTTGTATATTATGAAACTAAAGTATTTGTGTGACTCTTGTGTCATATTTGTGTGACTGCTAAATGGGTACGTCATAAATTTCTTTTATTTATTGTTTGACATGCATCTACTTCTACATCATCCATTTATTTCACATAATTCTACTTTCAATATATTTGAAAACGTCAAGCCTTGCAGGCTATTATTTTTCCCATTCCCAAAATTCACAGTTTTCCCAAAATTCAACATTTATAATCAAAAACTACCCATCGACTTCATATAGGACATTCAATACAAAAGGATCACGTCCTTTCTGTTTGGAATTCCAAACTTTACCGGGGGACTGATTTCTACTTGCTACCAAAAATTCAACATGTTAACACCTAAAAATTCTCACAAAGTTAAAAAAAAAATAGCGTCATAGTTCGGTAATGACTTTCAACATCCCAAAAATGTCCACTACTCACATTAAAAAACGGAATCATTACAAGTCCACTATTTAATATCATTCAGTGTCATTTGGTCTTATTCAACATCATTCCATTTTATTCATCATCATTCCTCATGCTAACGTATCTCCTTCAGCTTTATTTATACATTTTTGGATTAAAAAAACATGTCTACGCCATAAACATTAGACAATCTAACGGACAAAAGTTGGCATGGCAGTAACTGAAGATATCTTTGATACCAAGAAATATCCAAACCAAAAAACTGTATATAAATGTTGAGCAATGAGTGCTAGCTTGTAGCGCTACCAAACATAAGCTAAAATTTTGAGAATCACCTCAAGTTGGTAAAAAACAATTAACAATTTTTAGTGTGTCTGTTGTGTCCCATTAGAATTGAAATAAATTCCAGTATAGATTTAATAAAATGTGTTTTTCAAAGAAAAGTATACTATTTTTTGCTGCAATTGTAGAATGGCGCAGTCCGTCTAATTTTTGGGGTTTGAAAGTGCATTTCATTTATGTTCATTTAAGACTGATATAAATGCGAGTTTGTCTGTGTATTCCGGCAGCGCAATTTTGACTCTTGGAAATTCAAGCAAACATGACAACGATTTTTGTACGTCGGTTATTCCATATATTATTACATGTATTAGAAAATGCTAAACAAAAGGTAAAACGTTTGTTATTTGTTTTCCACCTGGTTTGGTTGAGCGATGCCGTCTGACGGCGGCGAATCTACAGCCAGAATCTGCACCGCCCGTTTGTACGAAAGATGTTTTTATTTGCGCTAACAGCAGGCGTTTTCTTGGTAGTCGTTTGAGGGCAAGTATTGCACTCGCACTTAACCCCTCGCCGCTAAAAGCTTTCAAGGCAAGTGCACCTCCACCGGGGTAATTGAACCCCCATTCTAACAGTTTGATTTTTTTTTCTAGTGGAACTTTGGCATATTTACAGGAACGCTACATTTTGGACAACTTTGTTTTTTTTTTTGTTGTAGTATAAAAAGACTTCTCAATTGTGGCGGCATACAATTGAAACAAATGTTTGTGGTAATAAAGTGGATTTGTTTGTGCCCCCTGCAGGCCATTCGCTGCACGCTGGTCAACTGCACTTGCGAGTGCTTTCAGCCGGGCAAGATCCACTTACGCACATGCGACCATTGCAAACATGGCTGGGTAGCTCACGGTAAGGAACAATTTTTTTGTTACATATTACAGTTTTAATTTATTCTTAAAAGAAACTTGCATGAATTCTTTACTTTTTCTGTTACATATTTGTTGATGTGCAAATACAACTACTACGAGCTTGCAAAATGGATTTTAACTGCGGTAAAATACCAATTTTTTAATTCAGTACCAGACATTTTTAGACCCTTCTTTTGCCAAAGTCTTTTGGCCAAAGTCTTTTGGATTTAAAAAAAAAAAAAAAAAAGTAAAAAACATGTCTTTGGGATTAAATGAGTTAGTATAAAAAGAGGATAACTGTCATAATTGTTAAAAATAATAAAAGTTTCTCCTTATTTTAATGGCATAAAAAAAACTGAAAAAGTCAACCAATGCTTTGACACATTTGGGTGTCTGTTTTTTTTAATTACTAAATTTAAAAAAATCAAAACATTAACCACCGTAGTGTGAATTCATTCATTTCTCAATTTGGAAAAAAGAACAGTATGCTTTTAGCGGCATTTTTAAACACTTGCAAGTGTAAAAATAAGTTAACCAGCATTAACGTTATTAATAAAAGCATGAAGAAAACCTCAGTTGCATTTTTGGTAATCTCCAATTACAGCATAAAAAAGTTTCTGAACATCCAAACATATTTGTCACTAAAACTTGTTTTTTTGGTCCTTCTCCCGTACTCTTCCAAACAACCGCACCTTAGCGCTTCTTCACACAGGTGCGATAATAAATACATTTAAAAAAAAAATTACAAAGAACCCTAAAGTACAAAGAGAACTAGGCGTGGAAGAAAGCAGGATAAAAGAAAACACCTGGTTGGCTCACCATGGCGGACCGTGGGGCTCTATGGGTAAATCAACATAAGGACCTGGGCGAATATTTCCCAGCCTCTCCCCGTGAAGTGTCAGCCCCCCCCCCCTTTTTTTTTTACCCTCCCTTAACTTTTCATTTCATGTCAGCATTGGCAGCCGCTCTGACAAGCACTTCTTCATTTTTTTATTGCGTTCGTGTCTGGCGGCGAGGCGTTGTCAGGCGAGGCCCTCGTCCCGGGATCAGAGAAAGGCGGACCGGGCCAGGTGTCACCCAGACGGGCGCGGAGGGGGGGGGGGGGGGGGGGGGGGGGCGAGGGTGAGACGGGGGACGAGAGGGGGGAGGACGGACGGGACAGAAGAAGAGTTGAGAGAGGTCGCGGTCTCGCTTAGGTTTGCTTTTCCCCCATTTACGCCTGTCGGGCTACGTTGCACTCCAACCTTGTAGCAATTTGTTGCACTTCTTCCCTAAGGCAGGAGGAGGCAACATAATGGAGGCGCCATGACACTTTTCCAAAACGGCCAATGTGGAGCGCATTACACGTTGCACATATTGAAGAAATTTACATTGCTGCTTATGCGCTCGAGTGAAAGGAGACTACGATGCGTCCATCGGTTTTGGCCGACCTTGGTGGACACAAGTGGACAACGATTCCCTACTGATGGGAGAATGAAGCCTCATGAAGCCTCGTGAAGCCCATTTTATATTTGTTTTGCTCCTCTAGATGGCGCTCTATGCTTGAAGATGCAGTGGAAAATTAATGGATTGCTTTTATTTTGAAAGAGAGTGCACAACCAAAAGGAGTAAAAAAACAAAAATCACAAGTGCTTCATGAGGCTTCATTTCCTCATCACTACAATTCAGTTATATTTACAATTTTGATTTGAGAGAGGTGAATGATTTTGTAAAAATTGCACCTTTTTTCCTCATATTGCGCATATATATATATATATATATATATATATTATATATATTCTCTAGCCATATATTTTTTAACATACACAAATAAATGAATTTGTTTTACTATGAGATTTCTTCTGAATACGTTTTTTGGTTTTATACAATTATGTCAAAATAGAGTCAAATGAACGATAACTAAAATCAAATAAACAGCTCTCAGCTTATGAATGTCACTTGACCTACACGTGTGCTGCGGGTGGTTTTTAAACGGGATTATTAATTATTATTATTATATATAATTATATTATTATTTCCTTATTAAAAATAGATTCCTGATCAAGAATTTAAATCGGCGACTTCATGCAGGAATATGGCTGGAAATATTTGGTAAACAAAACAAAAATTTTATCTTTAAAAAAGCTTTATTTTATATTAAAAAAAAAACAAAAAAAACCCTTTGTGCTTTACAGGGACATGTCAAATTTTAGCTAATGCTGCTTACCGCCGCAAACAAAATGGCGTTCCCCCGGGCCGCAGCTTGGACACCGCTTATTTATTTTCTAGAATGATTTCTGAATGTAATTTTTGTGCGCGTGCGTGGACAGCCCTGGACAAGCTGAGCACGCAGCACCTGTACCACCCGACGCAAGTGGAGATCGTGCAGTCCAACGTGGTGTTCGACATCAGCAGCCTGATGCTGTACGGCACGCAGGCGGTGCCGGTGCGGCTGAAGATCCTGCTGGACCGCCTCTTCTCCGTGCTCAAGCAGGAGGAGGTTCTGCACATCCTGCACGGGCTGGGCTGGACCCTGCGGGACTACGTGCGGGGCTACATACTGCAGGTCAGAGAGCGACGGCCATATTTGGATTTGCAGGTTGCTATTTTACACCTTTTTCTAAAGCCTTACGCAATTATTTGAGGCCACTTTTTATCCCATCACACGCCCACTTTGCTTTCAAAAAAAAAAAAGTGTGTTTGTGTGTGTGTGAGAGAGATGTGAGAAAGATGTCACAGCAGCAAATTCCTCCTGTAATTGCACAAAGGGGTTCTGGTGCTGAAAAAGTGTTCCTGAATCAATTAGTGTGCAGCGGGCCGACATGTGCATGTGGTTTTCGTACTGTGTGAGAGTGTGTGTTGTGTTTGCATGTGCTTATCTATATGCAAGTGTGGCGCACTATTCCAAGAGTATAAGTGGAACCGCATGGTGGTGGTGGGGGGGGGGGGTATTATTGGGGGTGTCTGGGCATATGCACAAAAACGGCTTCTGTGATTGTAAAGACTTGCAGATCCACTTGCGTGTATCATCGAGAGATGTTTCGAATATAATCAATGATCTGCTCCTGTTGATAAATAACATCAACATAAAAGCAGAATATACTATACATTACGGACTATAAACTGCGCCGGTATAGCAAAAATTGAGCAAAAAAAAAAAAAAAAATACATTTTTGTCACCGATAAACTGCGGCATACTATAAGCCGCAGGTCGTAACATCAGATATTTTCGTGGAAAGATTTTTTGTTTTTGTTTTTTATTGACTATCCTATCTTTTACACAATGATTGCTTGTGGAACTGATGTCTTGATTACTTGAACACTGCACATATATATATATATATATATATATATATATATATACACACACACACACACACACACACACACACACACACAACAGGACAGATAAGACAGACGATAAATAGGATGAAACTGAATTACAAGCGGCATCATGGTGTGTGGAGTTTGCATGTTCTCCCTGAGCCCTAATGAGTTCCCTCCGGTATGGCCGGTGTATTGGACATGCTAAATTGTCCTTAAGTGTGATTGGGTGCGTGAGTGGTTATTAGTCACTGTGTGCCTTGCGATTGGCTGGCAACAGGTTCAGGGTGTCCCTGCTGGAAGTAAGCTGGGATAGGCACCAGGAAGCCTGTGACCCTTGTGTGGATAATTGGCTGTAGAAAATGGATGGATGGATGAGGGCTCAAATCATGAGAAAAAAGTTGTATCATAGTCTGAATTTTACAGTATACAATAATAATAATTCCTAATTTAGTAATGATACCGAGTTTTTGCAGTAGCCGCACAATTACACGACAGTAAATCTGTCAGTAGTTAACTTCCTCAGCTTATTATTAAAGAAAAAAAAAATCATCTAACCTTTTACTACAGCGTTAAAACATTGTAATAACCTAATTGTACAATTTTAGATTCCACACTCGGCTGGAAGTGCGGCAATGATGTGACTGACATGGAATCATAATTATTATTACCACCACCGCTGCTGCAATGAACTCTTATTGTTGGCGGCTAAGTAATAGCATGTGCCACTACGGCCTTTTAGCTGGTAATTTACTGAAGGAATTAAGCACAGAGCACCTCGCCTGCAGCAGAACAAAAAGTAAACAGACGGACGGAGGGACGGGGGGTGTGACGAAATATGCGTACACTCTGCAATTTACCTTTGTAATAGGCTGCTCATAGTGCAGAAGTTAATCAATAGCATTAACGACTCCACTGGATGGAAGTTTGATTTGAAAGGGAGAGGAATTACATGTGGCATCAATAACCATTAAAATAAATGATTGCCTTTTTTTTTTAAGTTTGGTTTTCTTCAGTCACGTGCGCACTTGTCTTTGCATTGACAAAAATTGGGATTATTATATTAGCATAGTTTTGTAGTACAGTATTTTCTTTCTTTCTTTTGACAATGAACTTAAATCAAAATCAACAGCCAATTTTAGAGGAAAAAAAAACATAAAATGTGTTTCGAGAAATGTTTGTTACATTTACAGCTAAGATAAAATACATTGTTATTAGTAATTTAGGGATTTTGTGAGATAATCTATGGATGTGCTACGTATGGTATTGTTTCACTTGAAAGTTTTTGGGATAGGAAGATATTTGTATCGAAGTGCTAGACAAACCTCATTTTGTGTTTTCCACAAAATGGTCTGACTGTTTACAATGTGCCTGAACTCATGCAAATAACAAAATCCTGAAATCATTGTGAAACCTTTATATCAAATTAGCAGAAAATCTGGTATTCAAAAATGTCCTTTTTAACACAAAGACAAAACAAAGCTTTCTCGCTAGCTTTCTATCCATCTATCTATCCATCTATCTATCTATCTATCTATCTATCTATCTATCTATCTATCTATCTATCTATCTATCTATCTATCTATCTATCTATCGAGGTAGGTAGGTAGCTAGCTTTCTATCTATCAGTCTTGCTAGCTAGCTAGTTTTCTATCTATCTATCGAGGTAGGTAGCTAGCTTTCTATCAGTCTTGCTAGCTAGCTAGTTTTCTATCTATCAGTCTTGCTAGCTAGCTAGTTTTCTATCTATCAGTCTTGCTATCTATCTATCTATCTATCTATCTCGCTAGCTAGCTTTCTTTTTATCTATATCGCTAGCTAGCTTTCTATCTATCAGTCTTGCTAGCTAGCTAGTTTTCTATCTATCTATCTATCTATCTATCTCGCTAGCTAGCTTTCTTTTTATCTATCTCGCTAGCTAGCTTTCTATCTATCCATCTCGCTAGGTAGCTTCCTATCTATCTATCTATCTATCTATCTATCTATCTATCTATCTATCTATCTATCTATCTATCTATCGCTAGCTAGCTAGCTTTCTATCTAGCCATCTTGCTAGGTAGCTTTCTATCTATCTATCTATCTATCTATCTATCTATCTATCTATCTATCTATCTATCTATCTATCTATCTATCTATCTATCTATCTATCTATCTATCTATCTATCTATCTATCTATCTATCCATCCATCCATCCATCCATCCATCCATCTATCATCTTATCTCAAGTAGAACGAATGGTCCTATTTTGGAGTCGTTCCCCGCAGATGTGATGAGCGGAAAATAGTGCGTGTAATGTCTTGTTTATGCGTTTTCACGCATTTGCATATGTCAGTGAGTGCTTCCCAGCAGTTCAAGCCGGGACAACATGGGAAGGCCGCCTTTCACTTTGGCAGCGCCGCCACGACTCTCCATCCCTTGACCCTTCATCCTTGTCATCCTACTGTCACGCTCGCTTCCGCGGGCCAACACAGTCCCCGACTATCCTATCCGTTCCGCCCGGGCCACAATCCGTCGCCGCTCCCTCCGCCGTCGGCCGCGCACAGATGGGAATGTCATCAGCGTTCCCTCTCCGCTCGGTCGCCCACACTCTCTATTATGTCTTCCTCTTCTTAATCCCTCACCCAAAGTTGCGAGGGAGGAAGGGAGGAGAGTGGAACGGGGCCCGAGGAGAGGAGCCGGCGCGCGGGCCCGGGTCCCAGGCTTTTCCTGAGCGACATTCCCAGTAATGTTCTGTCCTTGTAGAACATTGGGCTGCCTCCGCTTTTTATGAGATGCGGTTTTCCTGACTCCACACGGCTTCCAGGAGACCCAGATGGAACCGCTAACAACTCCCAGCACTGCGCGCACACACACGCTGTACACACACGGTCCTAACCCTAATTGCACACACACCCGGAGGAATGCTTATTCAAACTATCAGGCGCGCACGGCCGCAGAATCACTCCAGCCCGCCAACGCTCACTGCCGCATGCCTCCACACGAGGGTGTCTACTAACCATTAACTCGCACAATCTGAGAAAAAAAAAAAAATCTACATGCGTAGCAACATGCATGCGGTTTATGTAATTACACGGATTGGTGGTGCAACGGAAAACCAGACGTTGCACAGTAAACTCGGGGAATAGGAACTGACTGAGCTTTGTCGCCAGTAGAAAAAGTTGGAATTGATGAGGGAAGACTTTTCTCATTTCTACATTCATACATTTTTCACATTTATACTTAAAAAGCAGACTGTTAATGAATATTTTTGGCGATAATGGGTTGGGATGCTCACCCTGTTGTGCCTACCTACCTGCATCTGATCTTCACACATATATATATATATATATATATATATATATATATATATATATATATATATATATATATCTTGATAGCTAGCTTACTAGCTAGCTAGCTAGATAGATACTGTAGATATTTTTATAAATGATTGACCAATTTGTTAAAAATTTCTTTCACATTGCAATGCTCATGTTTTACAAACTTGCCGTTTTTGGGATCTCTTGAAAAACTTCGGAGATACAAGCATTGTGTTTCTCTCTCTGGAATGAATGGAAATGAAATATTGCCCCATACACCCAAAATGTATAAATAAACAAATAAATGAATATAAACCAGCTGTGTTTTTCCAAAAGGACAGCAATATTGAAATACAATCTGAAAATAAAGTGCATGAGCATAATCACCATGAAATAAACTGACAGTACAATTGGCAATACAACCTGAAAAAAAAGTGTCTGAGCATAATCACCATGAAATAAATTGACCATTACAAATTCAGTTGATTTTTGATGAATCATCTCTTGACACGGTTGTGAGCACTACTTGGCTGTAATCAGCAAATTACTTGGCAGTCAAAACAAGAAAAAGGTAGTATATGGAATTCCAGCTACATTCACGCTTACGATTACCACACCGGGATTGAAAGAGGAGTTCCTCGAGAAACATTCCCGAAACGGGCACTAAATCTGAATCGGATCTCCTGTGTAAACCCGAGCTTTTCAGTCTTCAGAAAAAGCGACACTGACACCAGTAGCGAAAGTGTCTGCTTTTCCGTCAAAACTTCCATTTTAGGTCATCGCATTGACGACACCTTCTCCAGTTGCCGGCCCCCGTACGCCACTCCCATCCTTCCCCCTCCGTCACCACCCCTTCCCCTTGTAACCTGTTTTCTGTTATCACTGCTTAATGCCTCACCCCGGGAGATGGATGGGAGAGAGCGAGAGTGAGCGTCCTCTTAAGGTGGAAATTCTTACGTTCATATGGTTATGATTTGGGCGGGAAGGTCAGGCTCCAGTTTTTGCTGGAAGGGTTGCACGCTTTGTTAGCCACGTGACGACCCGCCAGTACTTAATCAAGGTGATTCTTCCCACACGCGTTTATTGTGCTTAGCGCGCTAAACTTACAAATCAGAATTGGACGAAAAAAATGATGTGACTCCGGATTAGAGATAAGCAGCTCGTCATCGGTAAAAACTGAAACAATCTTCGCCGGGTATCTGATGCGTCGCCAGGGCGTTGTGAGGCGGACAGGCTCCTACTGGTCACTGCTCGCAAATCCGCCACAAGGCTCCTTACGCTCTCTCTAAAAAAAAAAAAGCTGCCGCACGCCAAATCCTCAGCGCCTCGCGATCCCGAATCTGAGCCCCAAATGAATTCAAGCTGGAGCGTCGAGGTTACGAGCGGGTTACATGGTATGCAGGAATTTGGGGAATAATTCCCCTGATATTAGATTCGGAGGAATCGGACCAGAGAGTCAGTGAGGCCTGGCAAAGCGTGCCTGCGGAATGGGCTATCCCTGCCAAGTCCTCAACTAATCCCAATGTAGGTCAACACCTAACTGTAGGTGCGAAATTCATTCAATTATTTTGTATTGGTTATAGTAGCAACAGTTGGTGATACCAATGTGCCGGATTTTTCGAACAAGCAGTAAGACGCACTTAAAATTCTTTAATATTCTCAAAAATTGACAGTCCGTCTTACAAACCGGTGCGCCTCATCAGCCCCTACTCCACAGAGGGGCGAACATTTTTGACTGTTGGCAAATCTCATAAGAGTTTGTCAGGGTTTGCTGAAGGTCGTAATTGTTCGCAAAAGCGTTCGTCAACAGTTTTAGCGTTCTGCTACGACAAGAAAAGAATTGGCAAACATCTGGCGAACATTGCGACCGTGAACAGACCTGGACGACATTGGAACGTTTGCTGGCTTTGAAAACACTCGCAATTGTTCGCAAAAGGGTTCGTCAACAGTTTTAGAGTCCTGCTACGACAAGAAAAGAATTGGCAAACATCTGGCGAACATTGCGACCGTGAACAGACCTGGACGCTAGAGGAACGTTTGCTGGCTTTGAAAACACTCGCAATTGTTTGTTGCTAACCACGATAAGAGGTAAAAATGGACTTTTTCATCCAGACATTGCAGAACCCTAACCAAATCCTAACCCTAACGCTAAATTCGATAAACTGGACTTTGACTGTGAAGCGCGATTAGGAACAACTTCAAAAATAAGAGTACCGAGTGCGTGCAATATCTGGAAAGATTTTATTTGGAAGTGTTACCTTCACGCGCATCAGGAACAACCTGGTTCAAGTGCCTTCTTGCCATGCGCATCAAATAAAAACATATCCAGCGATTTTCCGTATATGAATCCAGATTCTCTAAGCAAAGAAGTGAGATTTCAGGACAATATAAGGCACTGGTCCGTGGTCTCGGAACAGGTCAGCGCAATCCCATCTGAGCGGGATTTGCGGGTCCCGGAGGCCAAAACGCGTGCAGGAATGCACGAGCTGCAAAGACGAACGCCGCTATCATCTAAAGGTCTCGTTGTTGTAGTTATTCACATTCACGTTAAGCGTCAAACGGTCCAAGTCCAATTTCAGCTCGGGACCATCCATCATCTCCGGCGAGCGGAACAGGAAGTGGAGGCCGTTGCTTGACTAGATTAAAGGTTGGCTGAGGAACAAGTCACAGCTACTACAAAGACATCGTATTCATCATTGATTCCCGGTCCAATTTATGAGCTGCTCTGCCTGTCCAATATACGCAAGTTTTCCCGTCACTCATCTTTCTGAGCCACAATCGTACGAGGCGGACATTTTTCACAGATCGAAGGCAAAAATTCCACAAAGTGATGATACAAAGGACCGTGGTGTGTTGGGAGAATGATGTGATTAAGCACATCATGTTGGGAAATTACTCCTTGAGAGACACTTAAGTAATTAAGAAATCCATTAAAGGCGCGCATTACGCGCTTTTGCAACGCCATGCATATTTCACACGTCTTGAACGTGAGGCGGGTGGTATACGGTGAGATTTAAAGCTCGTGAATATTTGATGGCAAAATGTATAGGCGACGTGTGTGCGATTTCATCTGATGGGGGGTGTTGACATGCTGTGCGGGGACTGTTTAACATGTTTAACATACAGTGGTTCAAAAATGTATGAGATCACCTGTTATAGAAAGCCCAATCCACCATCCAGAATCGTTACGCCCGTCAAGGCAAATTTGCTTTCTCGCTTTATCGTTTCTAAACAGGACTAAGGAATTTCAAAGCGGTTTCACTTCTTTATATTCAAATTTCGGGCCCCTCGGGGGGGGAACCGAGGATACACGCACCGGCGTATTACCCGGCTCCCCGTTGTCAAATCCCCCGACAAGTGACTTCAAAGCGCAGTGGCCAATCCTCCGGCTTTATCGGGCGATCTGCTAGGATCGCTTCCCATGGCCCCCGCCGCCACTCTGACATTCACTTTGATTATTACACAAACGAGTCTCAGTCCCAAGTCCTCAAGTGGCCACCAAAGCTCGGGTTGCTCTTATCTTAACTTGTGGCGCCGTCTTATGATTGGGGTAGAAAAGAATATTCATGGCTGTATTAATGGGGCCGTCCCCTTTGTCGTTCTACGCCGCTACACTGATTAGCGTAATGAGGCTTCGGGTTCTCCGGCTGCACATTGGGCTTTCTCTTTCTAGCTTGTGTTCAGACCCTGAACAGAATCCTCCCGCGAGAGTCTCTCAAAGACACCATAATTGAAACCGGGAACCATCCCGCCTGCGTATCAGGAACTTTTATTTACCTCACAAAGGCTCGGATATAATTACCGCCTCAAACAGAATTCCGTAAGCTGTAATTTCCTGTGCCGCAAGCTGCAAATGGCTTCTGGAATTTGACGGTGGCTTTTTTTTCAGGGGTCCGGGGAAATTGAATTTTACTTCAAGGTCAGCGACACTAATGATGGCGAGCGGGGGCACGGGTCCGGCGGCACGGAGGGGTATCGATCCGCACGGGAGGTTCTGGCCCCGCATTGATTGTCGCACGGGATTGTTGGGGAGTGCGGCGGAAATGACATGTGCGGTTTTGATTTGGGACCCACGGGGATTGGGCTAGCACAAAATTCTATAAACACAACCTGGGATTGGAGTAGAAGTCTGGTATGAGAAGTGAACCGTCATGATCGATACCGTCAAAAAAAAACGGGGGGGGTTCCGTGTGATTTTTCAAAGACATTTGGGACCCACAGCGATCAGGATGACACAAATGATATAAAACAGGTCAGAAATTGAGTGAGAGTCTGACGTGAACCGTTGTGATGGATACCATCAATCGAAGGAAAGGAGGAAAATACTACCAGTCGTCTGAGGGGATTTGGGACCCATAGGGATTGGGATACGACAAATGACATAAAACAGCTTTGAATACCACTATAAAGACCAGTATTAAAACCAGACCTAAATCCTTAACAAAAACAAGTCAAAATATATTTATATACTTGTGATATTAATAGGAAATAAGACATAATTTTTCCAAGAATTTTTAAGTGAATTTGTAGGTGGTAAACTGCAAGTATGTAGGGGTCTCACACCAGTGATAAAACAATGAGGAATAACATATTAGGGATGACTGTGTACTGATACTAAGTATGGTTGGGTATCAGGCTGATTGTTTTATGATCAAGAACTAAGAATGACCATAATGCCAACAGTAATGACCAATGATATAATGCAATTAAAGTAAAAATAAATCCTATAGCCTCCTGAGAATCATCCCATTCATTTGTGTTCACTGGTGGCCATTTTGTCTTAACAAGAAAGCAAAGTCAATTGCCATCACTCAAACGCATGACGTTTCATTGGAAAAGTCAGGATGTCCTCGACTGAGCACATTAGGACTTAGTGGGTTAGCTCAAATAAGTCTGCGACGGTAGTTTCATGACCACCGGCTGACATTTTCCCATGCACACGCGCCAAATCACTGCTTCATTACACCGAAGCTGGTTAAGTTTCGGCGGGTATGCGTCCCGTGGCATGAGCCAACCAGTGTCACTTCCCCCCGCAAGTGGAAACATTTAGACACTGGAGTGTGTCCCGAGGTGAGAAGCTGGAGAAGCTCTCGCTCATAAAAGGCAGCGGGGAAGGCGGCCTGCAAAGGAAGTGAGCCAGGCCGACGAGCGTGACGCACACATAGGAGGACCTCACACGTTCGTTTGGCCATGGAACGCGTTTGCCGTCCCCATTTTTTTCTTTTTTTTCTGAGCGGAGGGTCAGCAGGCGGTTGGGGTTAAAAAGGTGAAAATGACCCCAGTGGGATCCAGTGCCTGACACCTGCTTGAACTCAGCGTTAAATACCAACCTAATCTATACAACAGACGGCGTTATAACTTAAAAAAAATTCTAAAAAGTCTCATTGTTAGTGTGGTAATTTACATACTGTAGCAGCCTGTCGAATCCCAATCACCCTGCGATTGTGTCTGCTTCGTCAAAATGGTCAGGACAAAAATGAGCGTACCTTCTCAAAGACGCTAATTCAGCTAGCAACAGAAAAGCGGCCAAACTAAAGTCAAGAACACACCAAAACGCAAGTATCCGATGCACAAGATGTAATATGTGAGTGCTAATTTTTAAATATTTGGCAGCCCTCTATGGACAGTAGGCGGGGACACCCTGAAATGGTTGCCAGCCAATCCCAGGGCACACAGAGGTGAACAAGCATCCACGCACCCAATCACACCTTGGGAAAATTTAGCACGTCCAATATACCCGCAATGTATGTTTTTGGAGTGTGGGAGGAAGCCGCACTGCTCGGAGAAAACCCTCGCAGGCACAGGGAGAACATGCAAACTCCACACGGGAAGGCAGGAGGCAGCTGAATTCGAGTCCCTTAACTGTGAGGCACACGTGATAACCAGTGCGCATAAATAAGTCTAAATTAATTAATTTCGAAATATAGATTGAGCCCAGTTAACCTTGTATTTTCGCTAATATGTCATCATTTCTTGACCGTTGGAAAGTACCAAAATTTTCAGACTATATGGATAAAGTGAGAAGGAATTTGAAAAAGATAAGAGAATGGCCCAAATATATACTGTTGATTTTGGAAAAAAAATCCAAGGATTTTAAATGTCCCTTCTACAGTATTCCGAAAAATACGGTAAACACAACCCTAACCGTTCTACCGAAGCGTCCTAGGGCTAACCCTAACCCGCATCCAACATCCGACAATAGAGCCCTAATTCTTTTGTCGGTCCTACGTCGGTGACTCATTGATTGATTGTATATTTGAGCTAATACGTGATCATTTGTCGACCTACGTAAAGTACCGAATTTTTCCGAACATACGTTAAAAGCGAGAAGGAAGGAAATTGAATTCAAGATAACTGAAAAGCCAAAAAGCATAACTTAAATTCTACTGTCCATTCTGGGGAAAATTCAAGGATTAAAAATGCCTTGTACAGTATCGGAAAAATACGATAAACCCAACCGTACCGTTCCACCAAAGCGTCCTTCTGGCTTTTCGCCGGAAGTTAGCTCGTCCTTTGCTCGGCCTACGTCGGTGGCTGATTAATATCAGCGCTCCTCACAAGGTTAAAGACACTTTTCTTTTTATTCGTTTGCTTTTCAAGCCCGACCGTGCCAATAAACAATCAGCGCATTAAGTGGCGTGCAAATGGAATCAATTCATCCGGCTTTGTGCAGATGAGTGCAGAAAAGCAGGCGTGAAGCGCCCGCTCTCTGTGTTTGGAGTGGCTAATTAGGAGCCCATTACAGGCATCGCAGCGTGGCGCTACCTCCATTGTTTATTAGCGTTGTTTTGCCCGGCTAAAGGAGGAGGGTGTAGGGGAAAGAAAAGGGGGGTAATAGTTGTAATAAATGAATAAATAGGTACCCGGCGCACACACGTGCTTCACGCGGCGTGAGTGCGTGCCAGCAAGACTCTTGTAAAAAAAACAAAAAAAAACACAAAAAAAACGTACGTGGTGGGGACGAAATCAGCTACTTGCTTCTTGGCGACTGTCTTGTTAATTGGCTGAGAACGGGGACCACCGGGCAAGGCGAGCTGTCGCTGGCATATATATATATATATATATATATATATATATATATATATATATATATATATGTATCTCATTCGTATTGACGTTAGTTAATCACACATTTGATGGGCATGAATTTAACAATTGATTATGTATGAATTGTTGCCGTTTGAATGTAATTTTTCCTCTTCACTTCAATCAAAAGAGATATGATCTTTTATGTTTATGTCGTGAATAGTAATAAAGATTCCAACTGGAAGGAGAGACGCAGTGCGCGTATTTCCTACGAAGGCGTCGCGAGGCCTCGCTGGCTGTCCGCCGGTTTGCGAGGGCCACTTTTCCTTCATCTCTGCGTGCGTTTGGACACGTCGCAAAAAGTCATCAGTGGGATCTAAGGCACGGAGCCAACCGGTGATTTGGCGCAAGGCGCGAGCCGGTCACATCCTGAACGCACGCGGTTGCTCGCAAGGGATCTGCCCCGCGCATAAACAAAGATAAGAGCGGGAATGCTCGGCACGCGACCATTACAGGGAAACCGCCGTCGCGTGGCAACGCGCGTGTGTGTGTTGTGTTTATGTAATAATGCCAGTGGCGGGGCGGATTTGCAGACGCGATGTGGGTCGCCGCCACTGTCACGGAGGTGTTAGAATCCTCCCTGACTTTTTGACACCGGCGAGCTTCCGACAATGGATTCGCAGCTTGTCACCGTAGGACGACGTGCTAACACCCGTGACAAGTTGACGACGTCTTTGGCAGCCGGCGCTGTGGCGGCGCCGCTTTTTGTCTCAGGTTTGAAGCGGGGAAGGCTGGCTTTTTGGGGGATTTGGAAAATCCATCCCGTCAAGGCGACGCGGCCCGTGTTCTACCGGCTTTACAAATCGAACGACTCTTTAGATCGAGTACCTACGAGCGTGGGAATTTGTTCAGCTCCCGTTGACGGATTTTCGGGTCTCGAGGATTTTTCGGGATCGTCTCCGGCACTTCAGTTCGGAGACGTTGCCGCCAAGCAGTTTGCACAGTACGTATAGAAAAAAGCGCACTGATCCAGTCTGCGTTTTTTTTTTAATTGAATAGAGCTTGTTTTTGGTTTGTTTTCTGTTTTTCGGAAGTGTTTAGAAATCGCCTATCTTATCTGCCATTAATGTACCATCCTTTTAACTGAAAAAAAATATTGACACTATCATGAATCTACACTATATACAGTGAGTGTGAATATATATATATATATATATATATATATATATATATATATATATATATATATATATACATACACACACACACACACTGTATAAGTGAATGACTAATATCGATTTTTATTAGTAGAGGAGGCCGATAAACGATATTTGGACCAATATTAATTTGCAGTAAAAGCTTAAAAATTGTCATCGGGAAAAAAACTAATGCAATTGCTGAACAACATTGAAATGCCTAATGTTTATTGAAGCACACAAGTAGAAAACAAACGCTGAAACCTGGAAACGGAAATGCGACATCAGCAAAACCGGAAGTACTTCTATAGGCAGAATATACCCTCATATCGATACTCGTACGTTTGATATACAATAAAATGAAACTTACGGCATTACTTCCTGATAATTCACCCACGATGGCTTCAGATAGCATTGCGTTCGATTAGCGCGGCCGTCCGCAAACCCGGAATGACTTCTATCGCCACTACTACGAAAATATACCTTAATATCGAAATACAGTATAATGAAATGAAAGTTATGGCATTCCTGCCTGATAATGGGTTAGGGTTAGGGTCAGCATCCGCGTATGCGTACGTAGGAATCGAAAAGGGTAAGCCGACCGCCGCGAACCGAAAGGAGTATAACGTTATTGAATAGTTACGATCGAGCCGAAGCCAAAAACAAAAGGGCAGAAGTGAGTCATACGGCGTGACTCAACATGCCATTTACAGAAAAATGAGCTTTCTCCAACATGATTTGCAGGCTGAAAATAGCCAGGCTGAAAATGACCAGGCACCGCTCTCCGCTTGTTCTTTGGCTTTGGGCTGAGGCGAATTCCTCGGCACGTCCGCCGCGTTTCGAAAAACGGTGGGACAACGGGAGCGCTTTTTGTGTTGATATCAGAAGCGAAGGCGCAGCCACCTTCTTCTCCCTTTATGGGCATGTTTGGCTTCATCTCGCTACCGGGCGCTGACTGGCCTAAGTCGAAACAGGTGTTGCACTTTGCGATGGTGTGCGAGCACCTCGGGATCACACGGCCCGGCGCTGTTTGCTTTGCGGATTCTTCTGCGCCGTCATATGAGTTAGAGCCGCCGGCGCTGTTTTGATACGGGTGTAATTTTTGTATCTGAAGGCGCTACTTGTCAGCGCTTCAAAAAGGCAACCATGAATTAATAGGCGGAGGATGTCACTTACAGTATGCGGCGTTCAGACCCGGCTATCACTCCCCCTCCTCCTTCCCTCCCTCTCATCTGCCTTACATTACAGAAGCAACTCGGTAGGGCAGAGACCTCCACCAGGTCGACAGATTGGGGTCCGCGCACAAACTCGCTGGAATGCTGCTCAAAATTAGCTTAAACTTGTTATTTGATGCAACATTTAACACATTTTAATCAGTAACCCTTCTGGCATGTTACAAAATATGGAAATTCCTATGATTTTTTTAGGATATCTTAAAAGATTGAATGGGGGGAAAAAACACGAGGGAGCTGAAATTTCCGGCGGATGATTAAAACACGTAAAATGTCGAAATGCAACAATTTCGACGTTTCTATTTGATTGAGGTAGGAGGTGCGAGATTTTGTCTACAAAAGTGATCATCGTACAAATTTTGGACCGCATAAAACCATTATAATTACAACAATTGCAACAATTTCGACGTTTCTATTTGATTGAGGATGGACGTGCGAGATTTTGTCTACAAAAGTGATCATCGTACAAATTTTGGACCGCATAAAACCATTATAATTACAACAATTGCAACAATTTCGACGTTTCTATTTGATTGCGGATGGACGAGCGAGATTTTGTCTACAAAAGTGATCATCGTACAAATTTTGGACCGCATAAAACCATTATAATTACAATTTTTGAGATGTATTTTGATAGGATTTATGACATTGATTGTCCTATGATTTTTTTTAGGATATCTTAAAAGATTCAATAGGAAAAAAAACACTAGGGAGCTGAAATTTCCGGCGGATGATTAAAACACGTAAAATGTCAAAATGCAACAATTTCGACGTTTTTATTTGATTGAGGATGGACGTGCGAGATTTTGTCTACAAAAGTGATCATCATACAAATTTTGGACCGCATAAAACCATTATAATTACAATTTTTGAGATGTATTTTAATAGGATTTATGACCTTGATTTTCCTATGATTTTTTTACGATATCTTAAAAGATTCAATGGGGGAAAAAAAACACTAGGGAGCTGAAATTCCCGGCGGATGATTAAAACACGTAAAATGTCGAAATGCAACAATTTCGACGTTTTTATTTGATTGAGGATGGACGTGCGAGATTTTGTCTACAAAAGTGATCATCATACAAATTTTGGACCGCATAAAACCATTATAATTACAATTTTTGAGATGTATTTTGATAGGATTTATGACATTGATTGTCCTATGATTTTTTTTAGGATATCTTAAAAGATTCAATAGGAAAAAAAACACTAGGGAGCTGAAATTTCCGGCGGATGATTAAAACACGTAAAATGTCAAAATGCAACAATTTCGACGTTTTTATTTGATAGCGGATGGACGTGCGAGATTTTGTCTACAAAAGTGATCATCATACAAATTTTGGATCGCATAAAACCATTATAATTACAATTTTTGAGATGCATTTTAATAGGATTTTTGACTGATTTTTCTATGATTTTTTTAGGATATCTTAAAAGATTCAATGGGGAAAAAACCACTAGGGAGCTGAAATTCCCGGCGGATTATCAAAACACGTAAAATGTCGAAATGCAACAATTTCGACGTTTTTATTTGATTGAGGAAGGAGCTGAAATTTCCGGCGGATGATTAAAACACGTAAAATGTCAAAATGCAACAATTTCGACGTTTCTATTTGATTGCGGATGGACGTGCGAGATTTTGTCTACAAAAGTGATCATCGTACAAATTTTGGACCGCATAAAACCATTATAATTACAATTTTTGAGATGCATTTTAATAGGATTTATGACACTGATTTTCCAGCGATTTTCGCAACATACTGTTGAGCGACGGTCAAACTAAGTCAGCAAACAGAAAATTCTTTGTTGACTTGTGTTTCACCTCAAGACAGTGGGTGGCGGTAGAGACCAGTTAAGAGCTATATCTTAACCTTGACCCCAGGGAAAGGGCTTTGTTTTCCTCATGTCAAGTGTAATTGCAATAAAACTTTAGATTAATGCGACCTGGCCATTCAAACTATTTTGAAAGGTTGTTAAGCATAGGTTTATTGGTGAATTTTTCAGCTTGCAAAAATATATCTTTTAAAAGTTAGACAAAACATCTTAATTTGAATTTTGGGCAAAAGGTTCAGGAAGCTCCAAGGGTTGTCAGCATGTCTTATAAACTCAAATAATTGTAGCTAGTAAATAGATCCCCGTTTTCCACAGTAAATACTTTTCCAAAATTTCAAATCAACTGAAAAGTTTCACTTCATTTTAATTTTGTACGAAAACAAAAGGTGACGGCAGTTCCCGGGGTCAGTGGAATCTATTAAAAACTTTGGTGAAAATTTAAATAAATAGCTCCCAGAAGTTAAAGTTTTATAATGTTTTTTTTTTTTTAACTGCCATCAGTTTGTTTTAAAATGCGAGATATTGCCGCAAATAGATGCTAATAGGTTTATCCCTAATATTTTTAAATGATATAGTCTACTTTAACACAATTCCAATCAGATTTCCAGGAAAATTGTAGTCAATCAACCAAACACCTAATTCCATTAAAAAAAAAAAAATCATATAAATGATTGGAAGAAAAAAGGCAGTTAAATCAACTTATCAAATGTAAACATTACTTTTTACAGGGTTTTTGCAGGGTTACAGCTTCTTCTGAATCTGAAAAAAAAAAAACTCAACTTTGCATTTTTGACCAGTCTGATGCTAAAAAAAAGATAAATAATACATGTAAAAGGAGCTAGAATATTCTAACCTGGTAAAACAGTTTAGACATTGTGTAGATTTTCTTCTGAATGACATTATTCATCAATTTGATTTATCTAACTCCCCCTCAGTCTTTGACAATATGAGCACGCCACTGCGCCACCTGATGCCATAGATGTGCAATTACGCTACCGGGCGCCAAACCCCTGCCATTGCATCGCGTCCCACTTTTTAAAAAGGGCCGGTATAAATCAATGAAGATTTTTGAGGCCCTCTCAGCAAAAACAAAAAAATGTATATATCGAACATTAAAGTTAAATACAACTGAACCTGTACCGCCAGCACCGATTTGAGAACCCGGTTCTTTTCTGACCGCACCCCCCCCGACTCTCACTCAAGCACCAGTCCCGTCCGTGATTTACTGTCACATGCTCCTCGTATGCATCCATGTGCCACATCAAACGGCGTTTCACCTATAGCCCCAAAAGCGAGGGATGAAGAAATAAAAGCAAAGGCAGATGCGTCTGGCCCTACGCGCGGACGTCGGGTTTCCAAGTACGTGTCTGGGGAGGAGATCTGGTCGGCTTGGAAGCAGTAGAAACGGCCGTCACGCTGGAAATTTATACAACGCGGTTCAGGGAGCAGCGGCTGTAAATTGACAAGCGATGCTCGTGAGCAGCATTAGCCGTCTGTTTCCCTTTGTCTAATCTTCTATCTTCACCCGCTCATCTCTTCTTCTTCTTCTTCTTCTCGCAAGCCTTGTTATGTCTTACATCTGTGCTCGCCCCCAGCGCTATTGTTAACGGGTGAGAGATACAAAAACAAGGAGGAGGAGGAGGGAAACATGCAGCAATGACGGGAGGAAATGATTTGCCTCTTTTGGCTCCGAGATGTGAATTACGGGCAGAGGACACATTTGCGGCCGATTGCGTCCATCTTGCTATGAAAGCGTAAGATGTGGAGGATTGGCGCGACCGCTGAAGAAAAATAATGATAAATATGAATTGAGCGTAACATAAAAACTGTGAAGTTCTACAATAACTGTCAAGCGTGGAATTGTTTTATATAAATTAAATGTAATAACTTAAGGGTTAATTTATCTGCCAACTGCTGAAGGAAACAAAATATGAACTATATTTCAAAGAGTAAAGTTATATTATGGATTTATAATAGAAAAATATCTAATATACTAATATAGCATAAAGCAAAAAAAAAAGGGCTATATATATATATATATATATATATATATATATATATATATATATATATATATATATATATATATATATATATATATATATATATAAAATCCATGGTTACCTAAACCTTTTGGAAATTAATGTAAAAAAAAAAAAAAAAAAAGCAAAAAAGGCAAAGGATTTTATTTAAAAAAAAAAGTGATCAAAACTGTTGTTTTAGAAACAATAGTAAAAGCAAAAAAAAATAATTTATGTAAAATTTTAGTAAAATTATAAATAAAAATATAAATATTTTTTGTAAAATATTAAATAATCAAAAACTCAAACGTCAAATTGTTGATGAAATTCGTTTAAAAATGTATTTACATCAAATATATTTGATTAAAATGTGAGAATTAATTTTACTTAGTCAATAATTCAAAAAAAGATCAACTCAAGGTTCAAATTATTGATGAAGTAATTAAAAAAAAGTGTAAAAAGAATCGTGTGGCACAAATATGGCTTGATTGTTGAACTTAAAATATTTAATAAATAATTATTTAATCAAAAAATAATAATTTTAATAAATCAGCCATTTTGGCTTCAAATTCCTCAATTAAAAAAAATGAAAAAAACATGTTCAAAAATAATCGCACAAGTTTGAAAAGCAGGAAAAAAAATCATTTCAAAAAATGTTAAAAAATTATAACATTTAAAAAGGGTCCAGTCAGTCAAGAAATACTTGTAAAAATTAGTTATGTACGCAGTAAATAATGATGAGAATTCAAATGTCATTAGTAAAAGTTTACTTTCTCAACCCATTTCTGAAGTAAATAAATTCAAAGGGTTCTTCTAAATACAATAAAAATTGAAATCCAAAGACCAAAAGTGTGAAGAAAAACCGAAAGCAAAACGAGTCCACGTCAGCATGGAGGAGCCACGCCGGGCCGGGCCGGACTCTGATTGAATCATTCTACTGTATAAATGTCTGTAATGGCCGCACTCTCCTCAATAATGCACAAGCGTCACATCGCGTTAGCAGCGACAAAAACCACCAGAGCCACTTGTGTCCATTATACGGACGGGACAAGCCGGAGAGAGAACCGCCGCCCCACGGGACGCTGACGTGATGCTGAAAGGTCGCAAACGGCCACTCGCAATAATTCATGTTATGCGCTTGTATGAAATATATATATATCATTCAGAAAGACCACAGATGCTCCTCAAATACGAGTTTTGGCGCCCGTTTGCTAGCTCAATTTGTCCGTAAGTTGTTCATCAACCGAAAAAGAAGAACGTCAAACAGAAACAAGGCACTGCGTTGTTTGGTACATCGAGAAAAAATCAAGTTGACCGCTCGCTATACCGCGCTTTCCGGACGAACTTCAAAATAAAAGCATAAAAGCTAATCTGCGTCATACACTATCAGTAGGCGGAAAGTTTGAATACCACAGCGGCGCCGGCATTGCTATCACAGATAATATGCTCAACAAAAAATCCGATTTATCTCCGAATGTTCGTAAGTAGTTTTTGTTCAAGTTAGCTAAATTGTTATAGTATGATAACGAAACATATCGATGACGCATCAAATTGAAAAACACATATATACATGTATATATATGCAAAGCTGGACAAAGGGGCGGAGCAGATGAAACTCTTGTTTACTAGCTTAGCGCTAGCTAGCACAATGCGGGTGACGCAGGTAGGTTTCAAAGTTTACGGCATTGGTTATTAACAATAAAACATTTCCACACGTTTACATGGCTAATGCGTTAGCCGGTGTTGGTACACCAAGATTATGTTTCCAAAAAAGTGAGTATGTTAGCTCGATTAATCGCATTCACCACTATAATTAAATTGGATAAGCGATTGTAGAATTGCGGTACGACTGTGTGTGGATTATTATATGTAGCGTAAAACTTGTTGTAACCGAACAGATTCTTGTAATATTGAAGAAAAATGACTTCCTGCACACAATGCTGTAACACAAACCAGACAGCATGGAATGAAGACATAACATCCAAGAAATACGGTATAAACAGAGCTGTCGGCATCATCTTGTCGTTACAATCGTCTGGCTTTCTTTGTGACCACGTGCGGCACATGTGTTGTTGAGAGCGCGCATTATTCTAATCATGGCTCAAAATCTTCGCCCAGTGAAGATTTCGGAGAGGATGAGTTTACGTCGGGCTGCCAATTTGAGATGCTCGCACACAGAAATGACATGTGCTGTGCATGTGGGAGATATATGAGAAATGAGAGGTGATACATGAGAGATGAAACATGAGATGAGCTATGAGATGATGTATACATGATACAAAATATTAAGTGATGTGATCAAATGAAAGAGTGAAAAAATATTAGTAATAGTAATATGAATATTAGATAGTTAAAAAGAAAATGAAAAAATGATATATGAGATGATCTTAGGTAGGACGAGATGACATGAAATTAAATATATGAGCTATAAAATGAGATAAGAGGTACAAAGATTTATGTTGATGTGAGCTATGAGACGAGATAACGAGAGGATATCCGATTTGAAAAATGATAATATAAGATGAGATATATGATTTGATACATACTGTACATGAGATATGAGAAGAAATATTTGAGATGCATGATATGAGATGAAATAAGAATGATATATGATGAGATATGAGATATTTTATGACAAGATGATATAGAGCTATGAGACAAGATAATGAGAGGATTTACGATTTGAAAAAAAAAATATGACGAGATATATTAGATACATACATGAGATATGAGGTATGATGAGATAAGGATTTATGAGATACGAGATATGAGAAGAAAGAAGATATGTGAAATGAGATATATTTTATGACAAGATGATATATGGTATGATATATCATGACATGATCCTATATGATGAGATAACAGATGAGATTAGATATTTTTCAGATCATAAATATTTTCAATCATCTTTTGCCATTCAAATGAGTGCTAAAAAATATCACTCCATGACACAAAACATAACATAAAGGGCTTTCTAAAAGCATAAATGTGTTCATCAATAGAATAAAAATAAAATATCTTAACGCACCTCATGAGTCCAGCATAAATATTTCTTGGCTGAGGATAAAGAATATATGACGGCGCAATGACACGAGTGACATGTTGAACATATGGGTGTGATGTCATATGTGTGATGTGTCACATCAGGAACAAGAGTGTGATAAGGGTGCACTCTTCTATCCCCCCCGTTGCAAACCCATCAGCCCCCTCTCATTAACCTCACCTCTGATTGCCCCCAGGACTCCCACGTGCTAATTAGAGGTAGGGGGAAATATGTCTACAACGCAAGCACCTCTGTGCAACCCCCCCCTCCACACACACACACACACACACACACACACGCACACACTTGGCTTGCTTGACAGAAAGTCTGCCACGCAGCCCCGAGGCGAGAGAATGAAAAGGCCCGTCTGCTATTGTGTTTCATCCGGATTGGTTAGAGCCCAGCAGGTGACACGTTGCGGCGCTGTTGATTCCTTTGTCAGATGTCATCTATTCGCCATGTTAGCGCCATAGATTTTTTTTTTTTTTCGGGGGGGTGGGCAATTAAGTTCTGGGAGTGCCAAAACATACAATGCGTTTTTTTTTCCGACAGGCAGGCTGTTTCGGTTAACACAAGAAGGTCAATAATACAACAATTTAAAGAGCTGCTGAGAAGGAGATTGGATATAAAAAGTCTACACACCCCCGTTCACGGGTTTGTGCTATATAAAATGAGACACGGATAAATCATTCCGCGCTTTTTTTTCCCCCACTCTTACTGGTGGAAAAAAAAAAAAAAAATCCTGAGACCCGGCGTATTCATTCATGCCCACTGTCCATTTTGTCCCTGCAAGACAGCAAAGTGATCGCATCGAGACATCGTTGGACAGGCTAGGACATAGGTGTGGAACTCCAGTCCTCGAGGGCCGGCATCCTGCATGTTTTCCGGTTTTCTTTCCCCAACACACCTGATTCAAATAATTAGCTCATTAGCAAGCTCCGCGGGAGCTTCAAAATGATCCCAATCATTTGAATCAGGTGTTTTTGAGGGGACAGGTTTGAAAACATGTAGGATACCGGCCCTCCAGGACTGGAGTTCCACACCTGTGGGCTAGGATGTCCTCTACGCTGGTAGTGATAAACCAATCAGGGATGATTTTGTTTTACGTAAAGTTCGTACCGCTACGTACGTTCCTTTTTAACGCCGAGGCAACTTTTAATACGGTGCGCAATATATACGAGTTCAGTAAAAGAAAAGAGATCCTATAAATCGAGATTGTGACTAATAATAATATTGCGGGAAATACTGTACCTCGAATTGAATGTTTGGACAATAATATGTCTTAAAGGTTGATGAAACGACATTTTAACAATCTGAAGGACACTTTAGTAACGTGGAATTATCACCTAAAAAAAACAACACCTTGCCTCCTCCCTGAATTATTTCTAAACAAACGTTTTTTTTTTTCAGTTATTTTTCCACGTTGTCAACAACGAGGCCCTACAGCCCCCGACATGTTGTGCGACTTGTACAGCAAATTGCCATTTGTACCTGGACCGGAAAGAGGCGGGAGAGCCCGGGAATGATGGGGGACACGAGGGGGGGGGCTGAGCATAAGAGGGAGTATTTAAGAGCACTTGAGTGCCAGCGTGGATGTAGTCCCTTGTCCCCGCGGATGCCGGCGGGCCCGGCCGCACCGTGGCATGATTTTTCACTTTAGCCGGCGCCGCTCGCTCCTCTCCGCCCGCGTCCCCTCTCCGCATGCTTCGATGAGCCCACTACTCCCCTTTTTTTTATTCGGTGTGAGTGTATGGAGGGCCCGCGTGCGCGCACGCAGGAGCGTACACACAATTTGACCCATTTGCCCCCCTGCTACGGCTAGTAAATAATTCCATTGTGTGGGCCATTAGCGAGCATCTCTGGGTTAAGAGGGGCGGCCATACAAGCAGTCAGATGGGCGATTAGACAATAAAGAGGTGAAATGTCCACTACGGTTTGCTTAGAGTCGACATTATCCCGTGTGGCTAATTCAGAAGCTTAATGTCCTTTCATTAGGCGCGCAAAACGCGTTTGTACTGCGAGCTCGCAGGATTTGGAATCAGTTTGGAATATTAGAAGATGAAAATTCAGAGGGGTAAACGAATGGCGCAAAAGTTGAACTAGGGGTGTTGCTAGTTACTGTTTGGTCCATAACATGTCAGAGAATCAGCAAAAATATTGACGATTTTTCGCAAATTCATGGAGATGATTGCAAATGTTTTGTTTTTTTTTGCCTACCTTATTATTTGCTCGATTATGCAATGTAGTCTGCTCGGGGGAGTGAACAGAATAAGAATTTCGTCGTGTGGTATTACTATGCGTGTGACAATAAAACTCGAACAAAATGCTAGCCAATCGGCTTTTATAGCGGGCTAAAGAATGAGCAGAAATTCTGAGCATCTCGCTCAGGAAACGTCAAATATATATTTGTGGTTTACCGAAAACTACTGTTGAGTTTATTTTGCCTTAACTATCAGTGCTTGGTATCGTCGGTCTACTCGAGCGTCCAATACTTTAAAAAAATTCCAGTATTAACCCAATACTAGTACTTGGTATCACTACTTTTTTTTTTTTTTTGGTACAACAACAATTTTATATATATATATATATACTGTATATATATATATATATATAAGTGTCCTTTATGTTGTATTTCTTTTAAATCCAGTACATTCTCATATAGCTGCTTGTCTTTACAAGGGTCGTAGGCTTGCTAGCGCCTATCCCAGCTGACCTCAAGCAGCAGGCGTGGGACACTCTGAACTGGTTTTCAGCCAATTGCAGGGCACATGGGGACGAACAACCGTTCACACACCTAACAACAATTTAGTATGTCCAACTCACCTACCATGCATGTTTTTGGAATGATTGAGGACGCCAAAATGTCCGGAAGGAACCAACACAGGCTCGGGGAGGACATGCAAACTCCACACAGGAAGGCCGGAGCCAGGTGGATTTGAACTCGAGTCCTTTAACTGTGAGGCTAACCACTGTGTTTGAATAGTATCTCTTTTCTTTGTTAGTATAATGGTATCACTTGATCAAGTCTGAACTAACATTTCATCGGAAAAAAAAGAAAAGAAAATATCATTTCTGCTGATAGCATATTGATATTGGACTGGGACAATACTGTGGGCTGTAATCGCAGTTACATATCAGAAGTGAACATTTTGTAGAGGAGCACTAACTAAAATATCCGGAATGATCAAGTACTGATATCAAGCACCGATATTGTTGCTATTATGGCTGATACCCGTCCTCATTTGAAGGTATTGGTACTTACGATAGGAGTATCGGTCACTTTCTTGGTGCAGTTTTATGATCATGAATTCCAAGACTAGAATATTGCCATCATGTTCTTGAAATTTTAATGAAAAAAAAAAATATAAAAATTGTTCACAATGATATCATCATGCCACAAATATTAATGGCATTGGTACTTTGTATTGGTTCCACTCAAAACATCCCTATTAAAAATGGTAGCCGGTACCTATTATTTCTATTATTCCAAATGAAGAATTGCAACATGAAAAAATATTCATTGTTAAAATGTGATTTAAATCCTTACTGTAATTATGGCGATAACTTGATCCAGGAACAGACCATTTTTTATCCCTACTGCTTACTGTGGGAAACTTCCAAAATCCGAACATGCGGCGTCACGGAATGGATTGTATTCCATGTTGGAGGTTCCTCTGCGCCAGTGTGTGCGTGTGCACATTTGTGTGTAAGTGCGTGTGCGTGATTGCGAGTACATATGTGTCAAAACACAGAAGCATCTCAGCTAGGCTGGAATCGTGCCTGCGCATGAGAATGCAGCTATATATTTTAGCAATGAGGCAACTGTACACTGTGCGTGTGTGTGTGTGTGTGTGTGTGTGTGTGTGTGTGTGTGTGTGTGTGCCCGCACGGACATGTGGACACACTAACTGGCCGCTGGGGCCTGTAGTTGAGCCACTGTCAGAGGGATCCTTGTATTTTTCCACAGGCATGTCAGAGGATTACACAGTCCCTCTGCTGTTTCGCTCACCTCTCATACACACACACACACACACAGCCATCAAAGAAGTGCGCACCGGTCTCCTCTCACTGTCGGGCAACACACACACACACTCGTGTGCCTGCGGGGATGGCCGTTGGCGAGCGTGGCCTTTGCATGTTCATAAGACGCCGCATGTTCTTTGTTGGCTTCTTGCACTGCGCTACATGCTTGTGGCACAAAAAGCAGGTGCAGTCATGGAAGAGACGTTTGGATTATGATTTTTAGATATTGTGTATGTGCATCACTAAATTATCCAATAAGAGACGATGAGTTCAAAACTCCCTCTCCTCGGGAATAACGGCGATGAAAAACTAATAACTTTACGATGTTTTAAGTAACATTTTAAGATGATAGTTTTGTTTATAAACGTTTTTTATATAACGTTTTTTTTTTATAAATATACAAGATTAGTGATCATCAGTTGCGGGTACGAGAATGCATGTCAGCGGGTACGTGAGATTTTAATAAGATTTCTGTAGGTATCAGCGAATCCAAGTGGTTGATTTGCAATGCCATGACAGGATCAGTATGTTTCGTTTTCAAATTGAGAGCAAATTAATTGAAAGTTGAACTTAGCGGTACTCCTTTGTAAAACGCTCTATGCTTTTTTTTGTTTATACGGATGTGCATTGTCATTCTTGACACAATTTTCCAGCAAACAAGCCTCTAATAAAAAAAAAGTTTCACTATCTTTTGCTGAATAAAACACACAGCGATATCACTTTAAATCCAGTTTCAAAGTTTGATCAATCTCACACAATTGACACCAAACTTGTTTTAAGTTTTTTTTTCTTTTTTACTCAGCTGAAAGAGTTTGATAAAGACTGTTTTAAACAACAACTGCATTATGAATTAGTTAAGCATATTTTGTTTTCCTCAGGTCACAACTGTAGAAAAACTATGAAGCATAGGAAATTTAAGTTAACACTTGCTAACATGCCATCGAAAATAAGATCAGAACCAACATATTCATAACAACGGGACGCTTGAATCGTTAGATCACTGCACCAACACAACAGTAATATGCACGGTTACATTTTTCTAGTGGAGTGACCTCTGGTGGCAAGTAAAATAGCGGTTTTTGATCTTGTTTCCTTTCTCTCTTTGTTTACTGGGAGTCTGTCACTACATCTCACTGGACGATAAGCACAAGGGTTTCAATTTTGAGAAAAAAAATACTGGCTTTTAGTCCTAAATTCACTGTATTTACTTCTTCTGCATTTTTGTGAGTGAAAGTTTAGAAGACTTTGTGACATCACACCTACGATACTTAAATAACGCCGCTAATTTGGCAAATTACTCACCTTTTTTACAGTTCTCGTCCTTCCGTGAGTACCGCCGCCTTCCCGCTCCTGCCGTAACAGAAAAATCAATTAGCAAGCGCGCTAAACACCTAGCGTCAACAACAAACCAGGTATGAGCCCTTTAAGACCTCTAACCTGCCTTCTGATCGATAGACAAAAGGCAGCGCTAACACCTCGTTTTATTCCCCCTTAATCGTTCCTTCAATGTTATCTCTGCCGCTCGCTTCTTTTTTTTTTTTTTTTTCTCTCTCGGGCCAAATTTCCCAGAGCCGCTTCGAATTCCCAGAAGCCCCCGGCGCCCCTCCTCCGTCGTCCCTCTAAGCCACAGGCAGACACCCTGTTAGAGGCGATTACTATGGCGCGGCCCGTCCAATCCGACTCACCTTTCCGTCCTAACAAGATGCAGACATTAGCAAATCCATACTTATTGCGTTTGGGATGATATAGGGAGACGTATTAGCGTGACATATTAGGCCGGCAACAAGTTCAGGAGGTGAGACCCCGCGCTGACACGGCATTGACCGGCCGGCCGGCCGGCCTCGCGGGATGCGGCGCTATGCTAGTAGCGCTAGCATAACCGCCCGTATTGGATTTCTGTGATGGCTGTTTAGCTTGTAGCGCTACAAAAGGGCATACAGGGCTACTCGGGCGGCTGACAGGAACCCTGAAGACCACAAGGCTACAGAGGATCGATAGCAATACGCCGCACGGCGCTGCCGACCAGACGCAAACACGGGAAGATAGCGTTACGCGCGCGGAAGAGCGAAGATGTCTGCCGAGCGATCAGCAGGTGCAAATGCGTGCAGGATGATTCGCCGGGGTTTACGTCGCTAGCTTAGCAAGCCGATAATTTTTTTCTTTCAACTTTGGTTATTTTTCAAGCTGTCGGCTGGAATAAATTTAAATATTACGAGCGCGTCACGCTTGGAATCCTCCGAGGTTTTTGCATGATTTCCGAAGGAGCAAAATCTCGCGTGATTTTCGAATGACGGCACGTAGAATTTTTGAGTGAGTGCCAAAAAAGGTGATTGGAATTGATGAGAGCTAATAAAAAGTGAAGAGAACATTTTAAATAATAGACTAGATTAAAATTATGAGTGCTTAAAAATAATAATTTAATATAAATGATTTCTTCTACAAATTTAAATCAATTTGAACCAACTTTGACTTGTTTGGTATCAAATCAACCACATTTCTATGGAGAAGTTGGGTTTAAAAGACCCTAGGCAGATTGGTCCAATTTTGTGCGTGTTTTTTTTAGAAATAAAAAAAAAGTAAACTGTACACACATTTTTTTCCCTAATTTTTAATATGCTTTTAAAGGCATGATCATTAAAGTTATTTATGACTCATGTTTCCCTTATACCACTCAAATTGTTCAGTGTCTTCAGTTTGATCCCCACAATTTTAACACCCACAAAAAATTTTAAAATCTGTCTTTGTAGTCTGTGACGTGATGATGACACTTAAATCCATAAACAGCCATTAACTGGTCTCTACCGCCACCTACTGTTTTGAGGTGAAACAAAAGTCAACAAAGAATTTTCTGTTTGATGACATTCTTTGACCGGCGCTCAATGGAACGTTGCAAAAATCGCAAGAAAATCAATATCATAAATCATACTAAAATGTATCTGAAAAATTGTAAATAGAATGGTTTTATATGGTCCAAAATTTGGACAATGATGTTTTCTGTACAGAAAATCTGGCACGGCCAGCTGCAATCACAAAGAAGTGTCAGAATCCTTCCATTTTGAAATTTTACGTTTTAATCATCTGCTGGAAATTTCAGCTCTCTGGCGGTTTTTTTGTGGTCATCAAACAATTTCCATAATTTGTAACATAATGCCACAAAGCTTAACACACTACAACCCCCAAAACAACACATTCATTCTAACTTCATTTGAAAATTAAAATAATAATTAAAAAAGTGTTAAAAATCCCAAACTATTACAATAACATCGATGCTAAAGTTCTGCCAAAACTACCTTACTGCCCAAACTGACTGAAAACAAACCGCTTTGAATAGGAACAGCAGAAACCTAAGCCACGGAACAGCGGCTGAAAGCACGCCGACCGAGTTAGCAAAATGCTTAAATTTCATTTTGAAGGAATTATAAGCCTTTGGAGATCAACTCGGCGCAGTCTTTGTTGTCGGAATACGTCAAACGCACGTACTCGGTCATATTTTTGGGGCGTGCTGATCTTGGATCTGAGCCTTCAGGTTGCCGGTGGCTCCGCTCAAACAAAACCGACCCCCTTTGTGTCACTTCGGGCCGGGCTTCACTTGGACCGGCTCCGCCTCCGGGTCAGCGGGTTTACGTTTACCGACGGAAACGGCGCAAGGGTTGACGGTCCCTCGCTCCCGTATGTTTCCAACAATAATAAAAAACAACGACAGTGTGAAACGCCCGACGATCCGCTCTGGGATCACTACAACGAGACGGATCGCACGAAAACCTTTGTGCAGGATTTTCTCCATTCCTTTGATCTATACATCAAAGGCAATTCACATCAAAGCATGAAAGGAGACACAAGGGAGCTGAAATTTCACCCAGATGGCGACAACAAATTTCAACGATGCGCAACCGCTCCGTTTTCACGTTACCGGGAGTGCTAAAATAGCGCGAATGGAATGTGGAAGGATTTGTCCCAAAAATCCACACAAAACTCCGCAAGGGTTAACTGGAGTACCACTTAGTGCCACCGCATGCGTTGTCAAAACCAGCTGGCCTAAAAACACAGCAGACCGTTTCAAAAAGCATACAAGTCCAAATCCTTCTTCAAATGAATGATGATGGATGAATATTTGTGGGCCGCATAGGGAGAGAGAAAAAAAAAGGGGGGGGTGCTGAGTTTAGTGGACCGTGAGGAACAATGAACATCTCAAAAGGAGAAGTGGAGTGAAATAGATTGAGTGTGCTGAGGGCCAGATGTGCAGCGGATGGATCAAACATCTGCCGGCTCGGCGGTCTCGGTTGACCCCCGTTGTTCAACCCGTGTTACGGAGTAGCTTATACTAGGGGCTCTCAAACTTTTTGGGTCCGGTGTAGATTTATTTTCCGAGGAGCCTTTCATAATCCAAACGCCGATTCGTTCAATCCCAAAGACATGTTTTTATGGATTGATTTTTTTTTTAAACCAGCCAAACATTTAAACCTGGTAATTACCCATATATATATATATATATATATATATATATATATATATATATATATATATATATATATATATATATATATATATATATATATATATGAGTAGTTGGCTAATAGCTAAATGAATTAATTTTGTAATTCAGTTATTGATTACTTAAGGTACAAAACGAATACTTTAACTTCATTAATCACTGAAGTAATCGACAAAATAAGTACCTGAGCATCTAATAGATTTTAGTATTTTATTACTGATTTTGGAATGAAAATGATGTATTAATTTTCTAATTGAGAAATAAAGTATATGATTATTTTAAGTACTAAATAAGCCAGTTACTGTTGTACGTAATCGCTTTAATTGATTACCTTAGGTACGTGATTAATAATCAATTTGATTACTTCAATTAATAAAATCTAAAAATAATAGTTAAGTACTTAAGCATCTAAAATAATGGATTATTTTAGTACTCAATAAAGCAAATTTTAGTATCTAAAGTAATTGATGATTTTTGGTAATGAAGTAATGCAGTAATTTATTACCTTACCTAATTTTGTACTAAAATAATTGATTACTGTTGTACTTACGTAACAAGATTACTGTTGGCAATTTAGTTTGAAAGTTCTTGAATACTTTAGGTACAAAAGTAAAAAGCGATTTCATCACGTTAATGGAATACTAAAATCGATTCATTTAGTACTTTATCATCTAAAGTAACCAATTATTTTAGTACTTTGGTATCTAAGTCAGTTACTTTAGTTCTAGTTTACTAAAGATGATATCAGTATCTAAATTAATGGATTACTTTAGCACATAATCACCCAAAGTAAATCATTAATTTCAAACTTTATCATCTAAAGTAACCAATTATTTTAGTACTTTGTTATCTAAGTCAGTTACTTTAGCTCTAGTTTACTAAAGATGATATCAGTATCTAAATTAATTGATTACTTTAGCACATAATCACCCAAAGTAAATCATTAATTTCATACTTTATCATCTAAAGTAACCAATTACTTTAGTACTTTGGGATCTACGTTAGTTACTTTAGTTCTTATTTACTAAAGATATCAGTATCTAAAGTAATTGATTACTTTAGCTTTAGCGCATAATCACCCAAAGTAAATCATTAATTTCATACGTATTAATGTATTTAGTACCGGCCATTTTTAGACCATCTTTCAGACAAACACAAACGGAAAAATCAAATATTTGTGAAAATGTAAAATCTGCATTTGGAATTGAGTTAATCCCTTCAGGTCAGGTCCAAAAATTCTCGGGAAATGACCACGCAAGCCGCACATGTATGTATTCCTCTTTTTTGATAATTCTGCTATCAGAATCAAAATCACTGAATAAATTCCTCTTGGCGGATAACTTTACACGAGCAGAAGCGAATGAAAGCGGCGTGCCCTTGCCGTGACGCGTCTCCGTTCTGTACATTTTGATGGTCCACAGCTTTTCCCGCCGTGTAAGTTACCGTACAGGACGTAGCGCCAGATGGGACGGCTGTTTATTTTTGCAGCCAGTAATCACCGTATTCGGAACACGCGACGGCGGACGCGAGAGACCCGAGCGCCGCTTCCTGCCGTGGCCGCACGATCCCATGCAAAACGCCGACAGTACCTTCCGAGGCGGCGGGCCGCCGGTCTTGATGTGTTCCAGCACGCCGTGTACGTTACGCCGCCTCCGCCCAAGATGGATGAGCCGAGCTGCATGCCAGGCGCGCAGTCAAGAAAAAAAGCTTTAAAAATACAGTGCAGATTTGGTCATTACAGACACTGGTAAAACAAAGCAAAATCGAAAGAATAGTTACGATTATTTTATTTTACAATCTTTTGTAAGACTGCAGATTTGGGGAAAATGCCCAAAAGCGTATATTACGTTCATTACTTGCTTTCTATTCATTTGTGTCCATTGTAGCGGATGTTTGTCTTTTGTCTATATCTTTTGACTCATTTAAGTCCCGGTGTACCCGGTAGAGGACATCCTGGCCTTTAGCTAGGATGCGATTATATATAGGCAACAGTGGACAAAAACAAATAGGCTGTGTCCCAGGAGGATATAGTCATTCTTAAAGATTTTTCTTTTTTTTTTTTGTGGTTAATGGGGACCGGAACCCCCCTGCGAAAAGTGATAAAATAGTGTCCCTCTACCCGGAAATGTCATGCATGTGTATGTGAATACCTGAATTCTTTCTTAAATGTGAGACAAATATTACTGCTGTACTTACATTTACTTAAATCTTAAATTATTAACCCTGTACAGTTATCCCTTTCCATCCTTTGTAGTCTCAGGGAGAGTTGCGGTTATATTAGCGGCGCTCGGAAGTCTAATTAAAGTGAAGCTTGTAAGCTGACCAAACATGATAACGATTAGATCTTGAACTAGAAATTCAAATTTAAGACAAAAATTACATTTGTCAACAGCATGTATACACATAAAACGTGTTTATTGAAGGGTATAAACTCAAAAATTGTCATTTGTAGCAGATGTAGATAGTGTATTAATTTTTTGCTTTTATGCACCCTAACCCTACGTAAATGAGCTAATTGGCTATATAATGATTGTCCAAATGTTATTTAAGTGGAAAAATGTTTCTATATATTGAATTTTCACTGCAAAACTTCAAGCTTTATTAGTAATTTCTTAACCTGGTAAACATGCTTAATCAGTTCTACTCATGCCAGAATACGGCACTCGCAAGTGCCGATAATTCCTTGCTGCAGCATTTATCAATTCCTTTACCTTGTTTTACAATCCGCAAGCCTAACAGGCGTTCCTATTCACACATAGCCAATTTACACCGACATTCTACGAGGCCGACTGCTAGTTAATGTGACAGACACGGGCTCCTTTGGGGCACCCCGACCCCTCGTGGCCCTTTCGCATGCGAGCCGACCGGGGGTGTGAAATACTGACGGGGGGGGTTGGCCAGCACAGAAAAAAGAGAGAGTCGCCAGTTAATGGTCCTGCATCTTCCTGGCAGCATGTCAATACCGGCTCTGATCACATTAAGTAAAGAGTCCATTAGCTTATTCTCTTTGCCTCTCCAACGCTTTCCACAGGAGGAACGCCAAGAACTCTAATTGTATAAGGGTTTTACTTCAGAGGGCCCGATTCTATTTCCTTTGGACGCCAATACACCAAAAGTAGCTTGTTTAGGGAGTTGGTACGAATTAGGTACGGCCGATAATCAGTTTGGCCGTTTCTCGTGGTTTTGGAAAGTTAGGATTTTAACAAGTGCTAATCAAGTCTGTCAATGGGCTAGGCTTTTTTGTTTTTTTGGACAGGGCTATTCAACAAAGCACCATGTAATTGGCTGCTTGCAGAGTTGAGTCAATGATCTGCCTCTTTGAAGATAATACGTCAGTCACAGAATTCAGTATGGATTTTTTTTTTGTTAATCAAATTTTATTTGTCCCTTAATATTCTCAAGTCAATTCCTGCTCACTGTTATCATACCACAAAATCTAATATTAGTCCATACCTACAACGAATAGACACTTCAAAAAGAATCAAGTTATAACGAACCCTAGCTACGAGTCAAAAAAGGGCCGTCCTAAAATCCTTTTCCCGCTCCCCTGTAAAAAAATGGTTCCATCCTATTACCTATACGTAGGCGATAAAATAATCAATAAACTTTTAATTTGATCTTTGACGTCTGTAGCCGTCAATGGCAGTGAATGAGTCAGTGAAGACTGACTGACATCAGTAGCAAATATCACTAAGAAGTGCAGAAATCACCGAAGCAGAGAAGCTTTTGCCAAAGTTGTAATGAGGACAAAGGAGATGCGAGAGTAGCGGGGGAGAAAAGCAGGTTGTCAGCCACCATTTCTTAGCCGCCTGGTTGCTCCCCCCCCAGGCTGGTTGGCGGCCCCCACATCTGTCTCGCAGACCCCCGCGACAGACCTGGCCAGAACCCGACACATCACACGAATCATCCTCAATTCAATGGGAACCGTCAGACCGCTCCGATCATTCCACCTCTCTTCTTATTCTCTGGGGCGTTCCCTCTGGCTCCGCGCGAGGTCCACTGAGTTTTGTCTACGGTGAGCAGCTGGACGAGGCGGGCTAACGCGGCTTTGTAAAAAGAGCCAATCAATAGTTGAGAGCAGACGGCGCTCCCATTGGAAGTCGCCGGCGTTTCGGCAGAGGTTCTGAACTCTGAGGGATTTGCTCTGTTCTGTTTGCACACCGGAGCCTTAAATGGCTTCCATGTGCTGTCCATCTCGCATCCATGCTGGGCTGTGTCCAAACGACTGTCCTTTCCACTTTTAAGGATGGCTCGGGAACAAAAAAAGGAGGGGGGGGCGGAGGTCAAAGGGGTTGAATGAATCAGGGGTTAGGAAATCTTTGGTTTTTTTTTTTCTTCGCGAATGACAGATTTACTTTCTGTTACAGAAAATGAAAAAAAGACAACTCGGCGGGAGCAGGCAAAGAGGGAAAAAAAAAAGTTTACCTGAGGCCACCTGGATAATGGGAAGGGATAGAGCGTGACTTATACTTTAACGGTGAAATCCACCCCCACCTTTCTTCACAGTCTGCAACCGGACAATAAATCTTCCTCTAGTCGATTGGTGTGCCTTTAGCACCTTAACAACTAACACGCAGCCATGAATTTTTAACCACAGCCATGAGTTAAATCAGGTTGAACGGCTAGACCTGCCGCTTGGTGTCAGTGAGCAGTGAAATGGCCCCACGGCTTCTTCTCATCCAGTCTAGTGGGCTCAGCCACCGCAAAGTGGAAAAAAAAACAACGGTCTCTTTGACAATTTCACAATTTTTCCACCAAGTGGAACGCTTAAACGTGCTACAATGTCTTTGCCTCTACTCTTTTGGCACGCAACCATTTGATTTACATATTCGGTAACGCGGGACAATATTCGGTAAGAAATAGCGGCGTGCCTCGCAGAAAAATATGAAGAAGGTGGAAGAAACTTTTGCCATCGTATTATTTGTGTAAATACAGAAAGGTAGCTAGAAAGTGACGCAGAAACGTGCGGATGCAAAGGTGGCCAACCGGAAAAAATATTTTTGACTGGCAAATTTGTTCAAACATACTTGCAAAAACGCACAGTATTAACAAGTATTTTTAAGCGTATAAACACAATTGAACATATTTGCAAGTGACGTTACAAGTGTCTTCAAACGTATTTACTGTATATATATATATATATATATATATATATATATATATAATGTTCTGTCCTACATTATACCAAAACCTTTTGAAAATTAGGTTCAGTCAGCTGTGATGATTCCCTGTGGCATTATGGGATATTTTTTTTGCTTCAAGCTAACAAGGGGTTAATACCGTTGATCGTACAGTATTGACAAGTACGTTTGAGCGTATTTACAAGTATGCTTGAACATATTTACAAGTACGTTTGTAGGAATTTAAATATGTTTGAACATAAGGATGTTTGGATGTATTGAAATACGTTTGATCAAAATTACTTCAGTGATTTATATGGTTTTAATGTCTTTATATCCTTTTTTTTTTACATAATACCATCGAGCATGCGCAGGTATGAAAAAAAAAGCTATTTTTTAGTATTAGCCTACTGGTATGTCCTAATGTAGTTGCAAGTACATCCGAACGGGTCTGCCAGTCAAAACCGTTTACCGTCTTTCCGTGGTTCTTTTTTTTTTGGCAACGACAGAACAAAAGGACAAAGACCAGGGCGTAGCGGCGGAGCGGCTTCCACGCAAGGTAGACGCGGGGTCAAAAGCCGGCGATGCGTAGCGCTCGAACGAGCTATTTAGCATGATCACACGGTGCAAATTTTAACCTCTCTGATTCTTACAAATGTCCTCCACCCACGTCTGGACACAGCTACTGATTTCCCAGCGGTCCATCACAGAGGAAGAAGCAGAGCTACTTGCTCGCCGCTCACCTCTGACCCGCGACGAGGGAGCCAATGGGGGAACGGAACGCGTCTCGGGAGCTCTTGGCCTCTGATGTGATGGCTCCAGGCAGTGAGCTTTGTGCGAAAGCATCCCCCGTGGCACCTCGCTCGCCACTCGATCCTCTCCATTATTCATACAGCCCCGAGACGGGGCGGGGAGGGAGACGGGAATATGGAAAAAGGGAAGAGGCAAGGTTCAAGACCTTCTCAGATCACAAGGAACTTCTGCTTAACCTTCCTTGAAGTGACGAACACAGGGATACGGCAATGTTTTTTTTTAAGAAAGCGGATCTGAGAGCGGGGCTGGAAATCAATGCGGCCTCCCTCGGGGCTCGGTGGAGATCGCATCCACTGCGAGGTGATTGCCCAATCAATGCGGTTCCCATGCTTCACTTTGCCATTGTGAGAAGCCCGCGTCCCTAACGCGATCAGTCCCGCCGCCCTCGTTGTTGTGGAACCGCGCTGAGGTGTCGTCTGGAGTCCGCCGGCTTTTCAACATAATGAGATTCTTGCTATTCCTGCGTGTACTGGACGCGGCGTAGACAAGCGCCGGACGTGTGTTCGGAATTCCAAGTATCCTTGTCCGATGTACAGTAGTACAAAACGCAGGTCCCCCTTTCTTGTTGCTTTGAGAGTACGCGAAGAAATCTCTCTCAATCGAGAGTATTTCTTTGACCGTTTTATCAAAAGATGGACGATTGTAATGTTGCAAAAAGGTCAATAACCCTCGTACGCACACTTGGCAAACTATAAACTGTCTTTGTAGTCCGTGACGTGATAATGACTCTAAGACAAAGCCTGGTCTTGAGCTGAAGCACAAGTCAACAAAGAATTTTCTGTTTGCTGACATAGTTTGACCACCACTCGACGGAATGTGTCAAAAATCGCAGGAAAAGCCATGTAGCAAATCCTATTAAAATGCATCTCAAAAAATGTACTTATAATGGTTTCATATGGTCCAAAATTTGGACGATGGGTCACACAGAAATGTCACAATCATTTCTGTGTGATCTGTGTGACAATTTCAATAATCTGCTGGAAATTTCAGCTTCCCAGTGTTAATTTTTCCAATTGATTCTTTTATATCATAAAAAAATTAAAAGAATTTCCACAATTTGTAACAATGCCACAACCATTGAGTGTCAATGGTCATACGGTCAAAGTTTGCCATCAAATTCCATTTGCAAGCATTCAGGAATGAACACATGATTCCATTTTGACAATTTGACAATTTTTAGCCTGATAGTGTATTTTGTTTGAATACTTTTTGTTAAACGTATCCAGACCAATGGCCTAAATCGGGTGGAAATCGACACCGAGGGGTTTTAGTCGACTACCCGGCATGGTTGACTTTTTTTCTTCTACTCCCTCCCTAGTGAAAATAAAAAATAACTATAATAAACAATCCATGATCCAGTCCAATAGCACAATAAGATTTCTTCCACTGCAGGCAACGGCAAAAGTCTCCGCAGCCAATCACGGAGCATGACGACTAATCGCTTCTGGCATACGCGTGTAATGTTGTTAATCCCTTCACACTTTGCAACCTAACATCGCCGCGCGCCGAGGATCTTAATACAACTCAACGCCTGCCGCCGCTAATTGCGCGAGCGGCCTGATTTGTTTTAACTGACAGTTGTGCCCCGGCCCATGACAAGGCCATCATTCGCTCACCGTCGTCGTCAGCAATTTGCAAGGTGAACGCACGCGCGCACCCCGCCGCAAAGCCGCTAAACGCCGTTCAGCCCCAACCCTGTAACGGAGACAGCCATGAATTAAGAACGCCGCGCGGCCGGCGAGAGAGATTAATAAATACAGCCGTCGCTAGATTAATTCTTAGCGACGCGGAGGCCGGCAGATAAAATAAACTAACGGCGGCGGGCTGTCTCGCGGATAAAGCGGGGTACCCCCCGCCGTCTTGGCCGTGGTAATTATTTGCTAATAGTCATTAACCTGGCAAACAGCGGTTTAGCCGCATTGTTCAATAGGACTCTGGGACGCGTAATGACAGACTAATATGTCATAGCGCTGGGGGACATGGAGGAGGGTTGGAGGATTGATGAGATTTTACCGGTAGAGAGGTGGGGCATGCCTGGAAAGGAGAAGCAAAGGATGAGGGCCACATTAAGCTAATTGGGAGATGAGTGCCTACTTGTAAAAAGTGCTTCTAATGGCATTTTTGCTGCAAAGCTCAAGCGGGGAAAGTGGACTTGACTGAGTACATTTTGTTTTGTTTACTAACTTCGCCGCCGACAGGAATTTAATTATTAGGTTCGGGGGCGAGACGGTTTTATCAGGGTTTTCCGGATGGTGAATAAAAAAACGACGTTTCCCAAAATTGGCTACGTTTACTGTTGTGTGGTTGTGTTTCCAAAAATAACAAAAAAAGTTTCATCTGGTTTTTAGGGACGCAAATTTATGCAAAATTATTTTGATAATTGTTATATTATTATATTATTATAATTGCGACGCCTTTATGCAAAAACGTCATTATACGTCAGGAATTTAATTATTAGGTTCAGAGGCAAGACGGTTTTATAAGGGTTTTCCGTGTGGTAAATAAAAAACGACGTTTCCCAAAATTGGCTACGTTTACTGTTGTGTGGGTGTGTTTCTAAAAATAGCAAAAAACATGTTTCATCTGGTTTTTAGGGACGCAAATTTACGCAAAATTATTTTGATAATTGTTATATTAATATATTATTATAATTGCGACGCCTTTATGCAAAAACGTCATTATACGTCAGGAATTTAATTATTAGATTCAGAGGCGAGACGGTTTTAGCAGGGTTTTCCGTATGGTAAATAAAAAAGGACATTTCCCAAAATTGGCTATGTTTACTGTTGTGTGGGTGTGTTTCTAAAAATAACAAAAATCATGTTTCATCAGGTTTTTAGGGACGCAAATTTACGCAAAATTATTTTGATAATTGTTATTATATTATTATATTATTATAATTGCGACGCCTTTATGCAAAAACGTCATTATATGTCAGGAATTTAATTATTAAGTTCAGAGGCAAGACGGTTTTAGCAGGGTTTTCCGGATGGTGAATAAAAAAAACGACGTTTCCCAAAATTGGCTACGTTTACTGTTGTGTGGGTGTGTTTCTAAAAATAGCAAAACACATAGGTTTCATCTGGTTTTTAGGGGCGCAAATTTACGCAAAATTATTTTGATAATTGTTTGTTATTTTAGGGTGTTATAATTGCGACACCTGCAAAAATGTCATTATGAATTAGACGTGAATTCATTATAATGTATTATAATTGAGTTTTTAAACAAGATCAAATGTTTTATTTTCATTTAATACAAATATATAGCATTTACTGTTGGGAATTGTAAGAATTGCATCAAGAAATCAATCTATTTTGTTGTCAGTACAGCGAATGCCTATAATTTTGCGCACATATGAACTTATTTCTCAATCCACCATTCTATTCACGTCCTTTGTCAAGTTTCATACTTGTAATTTTAACTGGACCGCTCTTCTCTGAACTTAATAAATAAATAAGTCACTCATGGCTACAAAAAAGTGACTGAAGAGATATGCTGCCTCTTTTATTTTTTTATTTAGTTTCAATTAAATCCAATAGAAGCCCCTTATGCCCAGCTGGCCATGCAGTTTGAAATAATAGTGGCTTGGGCTCGAATTTAAAGTCATACCTCCAGGCAAAAACTCCAGCGCGCGCACAGAATGAAAGTATAAAATGTTTTTTAATGTATATTTAACAACAAATACCCTGGTGACTATTGATGTTTGGTCTCAGAAGAATCCACTTCTCTCTCATATCTGAGGGCATAAAATCAAACCCCTCACACTTATTTTTCAGCTTTTTTTTTTTTACCCCCCCTTCTTCGGTGTCTCTTTCGCTTTCTCTCTTTAAACATTTATCTTCTGTTTTCTCCTTACAGGCCCTTTGTGCTTTGTGATGTTGATTTTTTTTTTTTTTTAACTGCTTTCGGTGCTCCGAAGTCGCCATTTATCTTTCATAGATGCCAGCAGCTAGGAGCGCGTGAAATGTTTTTTATATCAACGTGACTAATTGTCGAGAGCTCGCGCATATTCCCTGGATGTCGCTTGTGCCCGATCTCAGAGGAAGTTTTGTGTGCGCTATTTATGTTAGCGGGCATTAGTTGATAATTGCGTTAAATTGTTAGAGTACAAAGCGTAGATGAAGGACTCCAAGTACTTCTGGGCTTAGCCAAAATTCCTTCCCAAGACCTGCGCAGGATCCCGATGTTTGACAACGAGAAAGGGTGATATCGCTCAACTAGGGATGGAACCTCCAATTTGGAATATTATCCACGTCCCACCGGAGAAATTTAATTCCTTCCCAAGCATTTTAGAAGATAAATACACCGATTGTAAACGTCAAACATCAGCACATTTGTCATTGGGTATTTATGTCCCGTACTAGAGCGAAGCCACAATCAACTCCCTGAGACCTTTTCTTCCCCGGTTCACATGGTTGTGATAATCCCAAAGTGCGGTTTTTGTACAGAGGGAGTCGGACACGAGAGTTCACGTCCTTCACAAAAGCGTACAGCGATGAATGTCTCTTCGGTGTTGATGTTAAAAGTGTTTCATACTCCAGTCCTTGGTTCAGGACGGTCATGAATGACGGCATTTTGAGGTTGCAAAGAGTTTGCAACAAATTCAATTGCGCAAGTTGATTTACCGTCATGTCTCTACAATAGGAACGGATCTCTAATGTAAACAAAGGAGCCGTTTATTAACACTGCGAAACTACAGAAAATAAGAGACAAATTGGTAGTTTTTCGTCCCTTCAGGACTTTACATCAACTGCTAACATCTGCACAGTCTTATTTTTCCACCAGACGATCGGGCACAATGATTAATGTTTTTTCCCCCCCTTTTGTGTCTCTTCTGGGGTGCATAGGATGCTGCGGGTAAGGTGCTGGACCGCTGGACCATCATGTCTCGAGAAGAGGAGATCATCACCTTGCAGCAGTTCTTGCGCTTCGGAGAGACCAAATCCATCGTGGAGCTGATGGCCATTCAAGAGAAGGAAGGTCAGGCCGTCACCGTTCCTTCCGCCAAGACCGACTCCGGGATTAGGACGTTCATCGAGAGCAACAACAGGACGCGCAGCCCGGGACTTCTCACGCATTTGGAGAACAGCAGCCCGTCTAGTATTCACCATTTTGAGAACATCCCCAACAGCTTGGCCTTCCTTCTACCTTTCCAGTACATCAACCCCGTGTCCGCCCCCATGCTCGGCTTGCCCCCCAACGGACTGCCGATGGAACAATCCGCTCTCCGTCTTCGGGAGCCGAGCTTGCCCAACCAAGTGGAGCAGGTGGAGACAAGCGAGTCGGACGTTTCCCTGTCGCCCTTCCGTACCAGCCAGAGTCCGAGCCGTGGGCCGGTCGGCGCCATGAACAGCAACATCGAACCCAAAACGGAATCTAGCAACAGGGCGTCCCCCATCTCACCGTCTCCGTCCCTGCAGCAGGCTCAACAGCAGCTGAGCCAGCAGCAACAGCAGCAGGGTCAACAGCAGTCCCAAAACCAGTCTCAGCAGTCCAACGCGCTGAGCGACCACCAGGCCCACCACCACTTTGTCAAGGAAGAGCAGTCCAAGTGCGTAACTCACACTCCGTTCTCCTCCAAATTGCATCGCATGCGCCGCATGTCCTCCACCCCTCGCAAAGGCCGCGTTTGCTGCAACTCTTGCGGCAAGACCTTCTACGACAAAGGCACGCTCAAGATACACTACAACGCGGTGCACTTGAAGATTAAGCACCGCTGTACCATTGAGGGCTGCAACATGGTCTTCAGCTCCCTGCGCAGCCGTAACCGTCACAGCGCCAACCCAAACCCGCGGTTGCACATGCCTATGCTGCGCAACAACCGCGATAAGGACCTCATCCGCGCCAACTCCAACTCCGGTACACCGGTCATCTCAAGTACCAAAAATGGTGGCTTCACACTTACCAGTCCTGGCAGGCCACCGCTAGGCTTCACCACTCCGCCGGTCGACCCCATGCTTCAGTCCCCGCTGCAAAGCCCACTGGTGTTCCCCTCTCTGAAGTCCGTGCAGCCGGTCCAACCTGTGCCTCCGTTCTATCGTACGCTACTGTCCCCGGCAGACCTAGTCAGCCCGCCGGTTTCACTGCACACGAGCCCCATTCTGCCCACCACCACCAACAGCACCACGCTGATGGACCAGCAACAGCAAATGCTGGCCGCGGCCGTGGCTTCGCACAACAACGTCCACATGTCCGAGCTGGGAGCCGTGTCCAATAGCGTCAACGCGTCCGGTGGCAATCAGGAGACGGCGACGGGCCCCGCTGACCCCACGCCCAAGAAAAAGCCTCGTAAATCCAGCATGCCCGTGAAGATCGAGAAGGAAGTCATCGACGTGGCGGACGATTACGAGGACAAAGACGAGGACGAGGACGATCACATCAACCACAATCACCACCATCACCACTCGTCGCTGCTTCACAACACGCACATCAAAATGAACGGCAACTACGGCAGCAGCAACAACAACAGCGGCACGGGAAACCACAGCGGCGGCAGCGGGCAGCAATCTCCGTCCCAGGATGAGATGAGCCCCGGTATAGCTCTGCGCGGCATGATGAGACAAAGCGAAGACGAATGCCGGGAAGGAAATGGCAGCAGCGACGGCAGGGGTGAGCTCCGGGGCTCCGGCGAGCTGCGCTGCATGGACAGCTACACTTCTGAGGACCAAGACCACGAAAGAGACTTCGATAACGAGTCTGAAACCTCCGACTCGAAGATGTATTACCGGGACGAGATGATGGATGTGGAGGAACCGCGGAAACACTCCAAAAGCAGCAAAGACCACAGCGACGATGGCCGCGAAGAAGGCCATTTGAGGAAAGAAACTGAAGGCAAGGGTCAACTGTCGCCGTCCCCTCACCAAGAATCCATCAAGATCAAGGAAGAACTCAATGACCCCACTTATGACATGTTCTGCATGAGCCAGTACGGTCTCTACAACGGAGGCATGGCGGCGGCGGCGGCCGCCGCCGCCAGCATGGCCGCCCTGCACGAAAGTTTCATCTCTTCCATGGGCTACGGCGCCAGCCCGCCCAAGTTCCCCACTTCCCAATCGCCGGACGGAGACCCGTGCTCCAGTCCGGACCCCAAGATTTGCTACGTGTGCAAGAAGAGCTTCAAAAGCTCCTACAGCATGAAACTGCACTACAAGAATGTCCACCTCAAAGAGATGCACGTGTGCACTGTGGCCGGCTGCAACGCCGCCTTCCCTTCCCGGCGGAGTCGAGACAGGTCAGTTCTTGATTGAGGATTGCGTAATTGAGGGTTTTTTTACATCACGCTAAATTACGGGTGAATGGACCTGCCGATTTGGAGTATATATATATTTGGCCATGAGCAAGTAAAGAAAGGATCTACATCATGCTAAAACTATAATAACTTTTCATTAGTTTTATTTATTATGTCTGTTCGGCCATTTTATTTCATAATACCGTTGAAGTAACATAATACAGTTTTTACACTATAGTCAACAAGAAGGTACAACCATATTTGCAAGCATGTTCAAACATATTTAAAATTATGCTTGAATGTATCTTAAAACAAATTCGAACTTACTTACAGAACCTTTATACAAAGAAAGCAATAGCTTAGCAATCAATTCGCAGGAAATGTCACGCATTAAAAATCAGTTGCCTACATAAACCAACAGCGAAACTGCTCTTGTCACCAAACAACAACAAAATTGATTGTTGAATGTTAAATTTTCACACTTCTATAGAAGAAATTGAAGCAGCGCACAAAACGTAATGAAAGCAAAATTTTGCTCCGGTTTTGTCGCATCCTCTGATGGGTGAGAGGTATAAAACATTCGTTGGAGAGCACCGTAGCATTCATCGCGACCTGTCTGAAAAATCACTGCTGACCTCCGTCACAGTTCAAATTTTTCGTCTAAAGGCTGAATATTGGTGAGCGGTCAGTTTTATTGCCATTTACGCGAAATAGCAACCCAGGAATAGTCCGAAATTGAAGAAGTGCATTAAATTCACCGGCATATTTACCGTATGTCGCCTAGAGAGCAACTAGTTATTTCAGTGACATCTGCTAGCCGTCAAATTCAAAAGAGGCAGGTGTCGGCGTTAAACACGTACACGGTAACACTCGGGCTGCGATCCTTGTTTACCTGCCCGCTCTCCTCCCGCCTTGTCGCCGAGAGGTGAAGGCGCACGCATTAACATTGACAGCTGTTAGTCAAACCGCCGCATTTATTAGCGCGTCGAGGGAAAAGTGAGCCCAGACTTGTTAACACATAGCGGCCCCCCGCCCCGCCACAAAATATACACGGCGTCCGTGGGAGAAGCATGGGGGAGCGGGGCCGCTTTATATCGCATGTGGAAGGTGTACCGCATCAACGTTGCCTTAGGCAAGTCCGCAAACGTGAATGGAATACAATACAGTATCTTTAGAAATTTGGGGGGGTGTCCTTTTGAGTGGGAATGTTGTCAGGCGTGATCTAATAAAGAGGAGCAGTAATTGTTTAATATTTTGTTTAAATATAAAAGCTAACAGTACACTGATCATTTCCTCTAATTTTGGTTCTCAAATGAGGGTACAAGAACCCCCGGGGGGGTGTGAATGCGCTTCAGTGAATATATTAGATTTTTTCTGCAGGTCTCAGCAAATTTAATTTAATGTATTTTCATGCTGTTTTCAATGCAACTTAAAACCATTTTGATGGCCGCATTATGTGTTTCTGCTCAAATTAAAAACAAAGCACTTGGAATATTAAGCAACTTGACACATATATATATATATGTGTGTGTGTGTGTGTATATATATATATATATATATATATATATATATATATACATATACACACACACAGAAAAAAAAATATTTTTCAAACTAAGAGCAAATTAATTGGAACATGACTCAACCTATTGCTAAATACAGTCATAGTTGCAGGTGCAGATGGTTTTGGCATTTTTTTTGGCCGATCTATTTGTTAAATGTTGTTAAATGTTACGAGTATTGTTTCAAATATCAAAATATTAACACGGATCAATACAACAACAATAGAACCTAAAAATCCTGCCAAGCAGTCCACGAAGAATTAAATAGATGTACACTTCACGACAGTTTAAGAATAATTTACCGAGTGAGCCTAAAAATACGGGTGGACCAGGTTGTCTTTGGGACATAAATTCCTCATAACATAAAGGACAAAAGATGAAGAATATGCAGGCACTCGTCATCTCCGTCCCATGATACGGCGCTAATGACATAATGCACGTGCGAGTTTAACGGCGGCAATAAAACGGCAATGCGATGCGCCTGTTTTCATAAAACCCATTTAAGTCCGAAGAGATTAGGAAATGTTGACATAACAATGGCGGTTATTACTTTTAACGGAGATAAATCAGGTTCCATTCTTCTCGCCGCTAATTTTATTTGCAGCCAATTGCGCGGCAATAACAGCTAATTGGCACTCGTTTTTGCCGCTTCGCCTCGGCAATTAATATGAAAGGTCCGCCCGGCTGGATGTGCATTTGCCGCCATTTAAAATCGGCAGCATGGAAGAAGTGTTTGCAAAATCATTTTCTTTTCTCATGTCGTGCAGAATAGAATAAATATAGCTAGTGTGTGTTTTTTTTCACAAACTGTTAAACCCATTGAAGATTGTTGTCATTCAAAAAAATTGCGGCATTTATCAAGGATCGATTGTCTCACAAATGAAATCGGAAGACATGCTGTAATTGTAATATAGTTCCAATTATCCTCCTGAAAGCCAGTCACTTTTTTTGTGTTTACATAGAGGACATTCGAGCAACACGACTAAGTCCTAGCGTGCTCAGTAGAGGACATCCTGTCCTATTCAGTGATGTTTTGTGTTGCTGTCTGGCTCAGACTAAAGGGACACAATCGTGGACACAAATGTCAGTGCTGGCTTTCAAGAAGATATTCTGGGAAAAACAAATTAAAAAAAAAAAAAAAAATATATATATATATATATATATATATATATATATATATATATATATATATATATATATATATATATATATATATATATATATATTTGTTTTAGTTCTTAGAATGTTTTGTGTTTTTCTTTTACGAGAAAAAATGTTAGGTTCTGAATAAATACTATAATAGGTATTATTATAATCATTCGTTTTTAGAAAAATATATCTGAATAATGTGTGTGGTGCCTCTATAATAACTGAACAAACTGTAAAAATAAAAGCAATCATGTAACACTATTATAACAAGAAAAAGAAACAAAAAATATACAATTTCAGTAATAGTCTTTTAAAAATTAAAGTTGAACCTGATAGAAGAGGAAAAACTGAAATCAGTTCAACGTTGTGGCCCAAATACTTCAAAATATAATACATGGAAAAAAAGCAACAGAAAAGTGCAATTATGAATGAGGGACATACTACAAATGATTGCATAATCAGTGACAGATGATGCGAAAAATGATAACGTATAAGCAAATGTATATATCTTCTTCTTATTTGTGTCCATAATGCTTTGCAAGAGAGCAAAGATATTTACATCCCATACAAAAAAAATGAGACACGATTGGAAAGGCCATGATGTCCTCTACTGGGCACATTAGGATTTAGTAGGA